>NC_083617.1:5356788-5656788 GCF_963584025.1 Labrus mixtus | reverse complement strand
TTGAACTGGCCACCCTCCGGTTCCCAACCCAAGTCCCTACAGACTGAGCTACTGACACATTATCAGAAATCTTACATGTGAAAATGTCCCAGCTGAAGGAAATGGGAAGAAACATTAGTGTTAGGGCAAGGTTAGAAAAACATGTTAGTAGAAATACCTTGCCGCCCTTCAGGCCTGGCATGCCTGGGTGCCCCGGCTGACCTTCTCTCCCTGGTTCTCCTGCACTCCCCTTTAAAAGTATTCAACAGAAAGAGAAATTCATTCAAACGGAAATAAACTTACTCTACGTATTATAGTACTGAAAACAGGTCATGGAAACTCCTCAGTTCACTCAGAGTTTTACTGATAACCCTGAGTATTTTACTAACCCAATTTCTGAAAAGGTGGGACATTGTGTAAAATGTAAATAAAAACAGAATGCAATGATTTGCAAAACATTGAAAGCCCATGTTTAATTAAAAATAACACAAAGAGACTGGAAAAGTTATAAAATACAAAAAACACCTGATGGAACTGCACAAGTTAACAAGATTATATGGCAACTGGTTAGAAACATGATTGGGTATAAAGAGAGAATCTTTCTGGAGTGAAGTTGGTGAGGGGTTCTTTAACTTCATCTGGGGTTTTCATCATCCACATTATACTATCATTAAAAGATTCAGGGAGTATGAAGGAAATCTCAGTACGCAGGGGAAGAGGTAAAAAAACAATATTGGGTGTCCGTGATCTTACTGTCCCGACTTCTCTTTTTTTTTCTTTGAAAAATGTTGCAGGTGTCAAATTCAAAATAATCGTATAATGTCCAATGACATTTCTGAGTTTCAACATTGGAAATATTGTCTTTCAATTAAATATGGGGTTTCAATATTCTGCAAACTATCAAAATGTATTTGTATTGACATTATACACATCGTCCCTGGTTAACTGTAGATTCTTTAAAAAACATACCACAGGTCCTGGTGTCCCTTGTGTGCCTGGAATTCCACCTTCGCCCTTATTCCCCTTGATAAAGATTAAAAACATGTCATATTCTAATAAAAACATACAACGGAATTACATCACATCCTATCACTGGCTGCACTGCAGCATACCTCCACAAGGTTGTGCTGTTCTCATGCTCGACTTTTGATAGCGTCTAGTCGTATGTTTTCATTTCCAGTTGAACAGCCTCGGTAATTGCAGTCTGAATCTCAGCCATAAAATCAGAGTATCGCCAGCCTGTCCAAAAACTGGGTTTCACTCGTGTGCCATTGACCAATACACATTGGCCTGTTCAAAGCAGATCAGCTAATGAAAAGTGATCCGGAGACAGAGCCTCCAGCCCAGACGAGCCCAGACTGCTTACGTTTCCAATAAGATTCCACTGACGAAAGCATCTAGAAGCTAATCTTAGCTTAATTTAGCACTGCTGTTGTGGCCAAATAATCGTCACTCGTGCAAAGTTGTATTTTAGGAAAAACAGTGACCTAACAGAATATGCAATGCTCCCTTGCCAAACGGCTTTCTATGCATTTCAAACGTCTCTATGGTTGGAGAGCTCTATGAATACCACTATCCAAGCTTGTGTTCATATTCAACACGATGCATTATGCATAGACTGGATGATAGACTGGATGATAAAGGGAAAGTTATGTCATAATATGACATGCCATATTGAACCGCTTTGCTTGTTTGCAGCCTGTGTGGACTGCATCTTGCCTGACATGGCTCAGCCTGCAGCTTGTCACTTTCTAATGCTAGCTTGTGTTGATTGATTTGCGTTATTGACTTTTCTGGGTCACAGTTTGGGCTGCTGTGCTCACAGCCCGAGGGCTGTAGAGGGGGATAAACTCAGATTATACGTATGACACAGTTAATCCATTTTTAAAGACTATTAAGTCCCCTTGATGACTGCTGGTAGAATAAAAGTCAGACATTACTTCTGCTAGCGTCATTGCGGCTTTGTATCACTAACAGCACAGCTCTTTAAAGAGGCTCAAACAGGATTTCAAAAACAGGCATATGTAATTACCTTAGGTCCGGTTTGTCCTTTTAACCCAGGTGTGCCAGGTAAACCAACCTCACCCTACAGCAGAGACAAAATCTTGTCAACACATCTGATTCAGCATATAAAAACCTGTCCACAAATAGTCTTACTCATGACTTACAGGTGGTCCAGATGATCCTGTGAAGCCCCTCAGACCAGGTAATCCGGATTCCCCCTTAAAAAATAATCACATCATTCAAACATAATCACTAAGAATTATGCAAAACGTTTTATATGTTTCTATAACTCATGCATTTTGAACATCTTACTCACCTTTGCTCCATCCAGACCGGCAATCCCTGGCAATCCAGGCATACCCTGGGAGCAAGGCAACAGATAAAACTTGATTGTGCACACAACATATTTAAGAAATACATAAAATGGAATTATTTGGAGGCATTTTGTTATGTTTCCAGTTTACTCACTTTCACCACAAGTCAATTATTCCATTGTGTCTGTAACAATTATAGCCATTTCTCAATAAAAGCAACTAATGGTTAAACATGGTGAACATGGAATTTTAACTAAAATGTGCAATCCCTAGTTACGGTTGGTTGGTTTAACAGGAAAAGTGGAGAAATGTGGTTTTGGCTTTTTGAGGCTCAGTTCTTATTCTTAATCATTAAGTTAAAACAATCTCTCTAAAAGAAGAAAACAAGCCTGATGTTCACTAATATAGCACTCTCTAAGGTTTCATTGCTATGTCAAACTGTATGATCCTTAGATGACTTGAACATCCTGTAATTGAGATTTTCACACATATTTTATATTCTGATAAATACCATAATGAAACAAGTACCGGTAGATGTCAATGAAATTCTACTTAAAACAAGTAACTGAGCCAGGGCAGATATGTATGGATTCATGGTTTTAATTCATTTATTTTGTTGTTCAACACATGCAGCAAATCTACCCTTGGAAGCTTCTCAACTCTTTCATTTTATTCTGAGATAAATGCTTGCAGATGCTGCGTCGTTGCCTCGGACGACATTTTTAGTAACATATGCGCATAGGGAATAGATTAGATAGGCAGGAAGAGAGACAGGAATATAGAAACAGCCACCCAAGGCACTCACACTCCACCCATGGGTGAGGAAATCCCCATCTTGAGGCATACACTGAAGAGCTGCCTTTGTCTTGTTTTAACTCGAGGAGCTACATCATGAACTTTGTCTCCCTGGATACATGGCTAACTCTTTGGTTCTGCTGGGGAAACATGGCTTACAGCCTTGTGGAGCAACTGAGTCATCTTTTGTAGACCCATCACAAACTTTTGGACCGCACTAATAATCATGATCAGTGGGGTGGCTTCCCAGTTGAAACACTTTCTTCCTAAAACAGATCTTCCAGAGCAGCACAGCATTCCCCCGATGAGTTACTTTCACTGCCTTGGATTATAGCATGAGACTGCTTGTTACATAACAGGGTTATCCTGGGATGAACTACAGGGGAATACCCCTAATTTACTTGCTGTCAGCGGGGGGGGGGGGGGGGGGGGGGGGGGGGAGGGGGACTCTCTGTACTGCTGACAGTATGTTCACACACTGCAGTCATAGAGCTGTAAAAAAAAAAAAAATGTAATGTGTGCAAAGCTTTGATTTGTAAATTGGCTCTTGTGCAGAATCACAAGCCTATTTTAATGTTCAGTTACTGACAGAATAATTTAATATCAGCCACAATTAGCATTTGTTTTTCAATAACTTTGGAAGACATAATGAAATTACCTTTCATCTGGTAAATGGTAAATGGACTTAAGCTTGTATAGTCTTCTGATGACTCAAAACGGTTTTACACCGCAGGTCACACCTACCAATTCACACCCATTCACACACCAATGGTAGAAGTTGCTACGTAAAGTGTCCATCAGAAGTAACTAATCCCATTCATACACCGCTGACAAATCAGCGGGAGCAACTTGGGGTTAAGTGTCTTGCCCAAAGGACACATTGGACATGTGGCTGCAGGACATGGGGACCGAACCCCCGACCTTCCGGTTGACAGACGACAGTCTCTACCAGAGAGCCCAATCTAAAATTTCCCTCAGTGGATTAAAATCTTACATTTATTTTTTGATTTATTCCCAATTTGGGTGAAATCCTTCTTTTCTGAGTGAAAACGTATAGCTCACACATCCTTCAAAATACACATCATGTACAATGATTAATGTCTGTGGTTAAAACTCACGGGATGGCCTTCCCGTCCATCCACACCAGGAATGCCACTGGTCCCAGTTTCTCCCTTAATACATGGGGAAAAAAACAAACATTATTAACACATCGCATTGTTATAAAAAGTTAATGATGAACAATTAGTTTCACACATAAATGTCTCGTACTATTGGATTGATTACGAAGGCATTTATCTAAAGCATGAAGAATGCCTTTGGTGTTTATTGTAGTTGTCATATTGAGTTTGGAAAAAGACGAGGGAGACACCAGCGCTGTAGTGCATTTCCATGGTTGCCAAACATCAACAACACAACTTTTGGGAGCAGCAACGTCTGTTAAGAATAAATATGTATGCTAAGCCAACCTCATGCCTCTATTCTTCTCCTCATCCATGAATGAACTTTGTAAAATGCTGGAAACAGACCTTTTCACCAGGTCTCCCTGGAAATCCATCTTTTCCATCCCTCCCGGGTAGACCCTGAAATCAGAGAATAGGGTTTTGAAACGTGTTTGTTATGGCACACAAACTTAGGATTTGATTCTACATCTGTCATACATACAGGTTCTCCTGGGTAACCGGAGGGCCCAGCAGGTCCCATAGTCCCCTTTTCACCCTGGGAATATTATACCATCATGTAAAACCTGTTATATATCCTGTGCCATGTTCAGTATTTCATTTTTTTTCATCTTACCATTGGCCCTGCTGTTCCCGGTAGCCCTGAAATTCCCGTGGATCCTATTGAGCCCTGGGAAAAGTGAGAAGATTTTTAATGATCATTTGATGCAATCTAGTTCCTACATCCCTCTTGACTAACATGACATTGCTTATTTGAACTTTCAGTGATTAATCTGGCATTCATACGGTTTAAAGAGTGGGACAATTGCCATCCTAGAATCAATATAAAATCAGTATGGTCACAAATACAGTTGATGTGTTCAGTGTTTGATATTATTTAGCAGTGGATTTTAGCAAGTTCTTGGACAGAAATGTTAGGTACTCATTCGTTTCATAGCGTCATTCTGGAATTTAAAAAATCACGCTTGTTGTTGACCCATAACAAGATATTGATCAACCCCCTCTTGAATGGTTGTGCAACTTAGGGGAGTGATGCGCTGTGCACTGTCATATTTTCAGAATTGCAAACAACATGTGGAACAATATTACATCATTGAATAATATGCTAATCAACTCCATCATGTGACCATATTACATACTGACTGGTTCAGGGAATTTTTGCGGTTGACAACATTTATCTTGTGGCTTCGTTTGCAAAAATATTTGTCTATAAAAAGAAATGATGGTCAAAGTGTCGACAGTTTCTGTCCTGCTGGTTGCAGGAATATCTGTACATGTTCCATTGGTAGCAAAATATTGATCAAAAATCTCTCCAGCTTTTGTCTTTATCAAAGTACTGTTAGCAGGTGTTGCTTACCTCAAAAAAATACATTTTAAAAGGGATTTAAAGGCTGACTGGCTAGAAGTGATGGATCTTAGCCAGAAAAAACACAACCATTGAAGCACACTGTTTTGCTTTTTTTGTCTTCATGATGCTGTATGCTTGACTGTTTTGTTGGATTGTGTCCAAATGCTAGGGCTTACCAGTTTGTGTGAGCATAAAGCATAGACAGCTGTTCACATAAGAAGTGTAAGCAGTGACTGCTGTGTTTGCACATCTTACATGTGCAGGAGAGCCTGTTTTCATAGGCAGATAGGATAAAGAGCTTTAACTAACAGACACCCTCACTCCCATAACCATGCTGTGGGTTTCCAATTAGGGAGGCTGATTCTGTCCAAATGAATGTTGCCAAAATAGTTAAATTAATGAACTATAGAGATCAATAGCACAGACTTGTTACCCACATAATTAGTAAAACAATGTTCCTGTAAGGTGATGAATGACTGTGGTCATGAACAAGAATCACTGACTGTGAATACACAAACACAGCCCATTTCTTTTGGCAAACACTCTTTCTTCATCTTGTTACAGTATCTTGAATTATGTTCCTGTGACTTAATTTAGCAGACATTGCATGTTTCGAATCTCTGGATCCTATGCCAGGAAAAAGAGCCTACACCCTTGGGTGGTCTTACAATATGGAAACATTTAGGTAGGTGGATGTAAATCTGTTTATATCCAAAGAAAGTTTTATACTTGACGAGGATTCCCTCTAAATTTGAGACAGCGAGGATGCTCCCTGTTGTTTGGAGACCTCTTGGTTATCGGAGATTGTTCTGTGGTGTATGCAGGGTCTTTGGCTTTACTGAAGTGTAAACACTGTGTGGCCAAGCATTTAGATAAATTGTTACTAGACCGAAATTTTGGGTAATTTCCTTTGGCTCCAACGAAGCATTGATTAAAGTTGAATGCTGATGATAAATCTGAACTTGGTCGATTGGTCGGTCAGTCCACCACATGCGTCCGGACCAACGTACGGTTTCTCAACAATGATTTCATGGATTAATGGGAAACTTTTCTACAGACAATTACGGTCCCCAGAGGAGGAAATGTGCTGACTCTAATGACGCCTGAGTTTTCACACTATAACAAGTTGTGATTGATATATTTTGGCTAATGAGTGGAATACCTCATATACAGGATGGGATGGTTAGCTTCAACTTTGGTACACATGTCCATGTTTGAAATGAACTGTCATTTCCTTGATAACAAAAACAATATTTTCAGTTTATGACCAAATACATAAAGACCTCTTTCCACCATACCCAGTTGTAGTTGATGTTTGAACGTGAAAATGGTCTACATCATACAAGTATAATGTCATGTTTCATGATCCATATCAGCATGTTGGGGTTTTGATGTTAAATTCTGCTATCATGGTAACAGACTGCAGACGGTCACTATGTTGATTAACTTTTGATTTAATCAAATTGTTTTAGAACAGCATGGGGTGGTTTAATGTGAATTAGAAGCAACAACATTTAGTTTCAAAAAGTTCAGCCAGAACAGAAGAGCAAAAGTGTTCCTCGAGTGCCCACTTGAAGCTAGCTCCAACAGCTAAGTAAATCCAAATATGTTTCATGTTAAAAAGTTGTTTTTTTAGAACAGAAATAAACATGTGTACAGCCTGCAATAATCACAAATCAATGAATTGGCATAATAAAGGGGGAGGCTGAGTTGATTCTTTGAAGGGCGCATAACAGCTGTTTGCCAGGAAGCTTAATTTTCCCTCAGCTCCGACCCTGTGCCTGTTTCTAGATTGATTGAAAATTAGGTTGAGACAGCATTCCCAGTAGAGCGACTGTAGATGGGAAAGGGTGAAGTCACTGAGAGCATGTGTGAAGACATACATTTCTTGTATCTGCAATAATGTAAACTTTTAAGCTATTTGAAGAACTTGTTTGACTTTGTATCGAATTTATTTGAAAGATGTTTGCCATGGAACAGAGATGGAAAATCACTGGGAGCGCACCTCTTCTATACACTCATCTCATCATTTATGATGCCTCGGACCATTAAACTAAGATGTTTAATTATGGCCTTGTAAACCAGCACGTTGAACAGTAAAAGCCATAAGTGGTCTTTGATTTAAGTACAATTAGAATTGTGATTTAAAAAAAAAAAAAAGAGACGGTAAGTCATTAATGGTTGGGAGGGCGGTCCCTGATTCTGTTCTCCATCTTTTGTTTTGTTAATCCAAAACTCAAAGTACTTCACTGATCAATGACAGTTGAAAGGATAGTCCTTTAAAACTTCTCATACATCCTGGGCCTATAATTGTTACTTTAATAATGGGGCAGAGGGTACAGAAGGGTTTGATCCAGGTGTATCTGTGTTTCTGCAGACAGCTGAGACTGTTTTCAAAATGACATCAACTGCTTGCAGTGTTCTGGAGGGGGCTTCCTGTGGTCACACTGATTACAAGGTAGGACGATATAACAGAGGTGATGCAATCTGGACAGGATGCATTACCTCACTACGCTTAGAGTTAAAATGCAAATGTAGTTCAGATGAACATCAAACAAACAGAGCTTTCTGGATTGTTCTGGTTAGAGCTCTGGCTACAAGGCTTCAGTTTAACTTGGCTGTAACTGCAGTCGAGGCCTTTCTACTTCTTATTGAGCAATAACTGCTGGAGCGTCGCTTGCTTGTATGGATCATTGGATCAATTTGCTTTCTCTTTCTCTTGGATTGCTTGTGGCAGCTGTAACACAGGTGCTTTCCCCATGTGGCTTGTATGCTTATGCCTTGTTACACATTGTTCAATTGCATGAATGTGTTATAGCCTGGGCTTATCCAGCTGAGGCACCTCTGTCTGTGGGCTAATCTTCCTTTAGATGGTTTATTGATTTCTAACAGTGTATTTCTTCTAGATTTTTTGATGCCGCCAAAGGCTGAGATATTCTCACCCTGGCTCTTAGTGTGAAAGATGTAGACCTGCCAGTAGGGGTGTAACGAGTAGTCGCGGTTTCGTTCGTACCTTGGTTTTGGGGTCAAGATCCAGTACGAGTTCAGTACGACAGGAAAAAGGCAACACTGCATAATTCTAGGTTTCTCTCATTTATTTTGGACTGAGACACCTTCTGGTGTTTTGTTGTGTCTGCTTCTTCTTCTGTGTTTGTTGTTTAATGGCAGTTGGCAAACAGATTAGCGACACCAGGATTGGGGGGTGGATACTGCCATGTGTAATGGCCTGTTGATTTGGGACGAACACAAATACCATAACACCCCTACTAGCATACCAACCCCTGCCAGGTTTCTCCTGCTGGTTAAAGATGTGTGTTTCTTTATTTTATTTTATTTAGTCTTTTTCGTAAAAACATGCTGTAATGCAGATGGCGTTAACATTTACAGGGCGTTTTTCTTGCTGACGAGACAGACATTTCTACCTCGGTGGGGGTACAGCATGTTCTGCTTTGTTGGACTCTATGTGTCGTCTGAATATTATTTTTCGTAAAATCTCAGGGTCAGAGAAGGAATCATGTATGTTGTCCTTGAGATTCATTTACCAGTCTACCAGTTGTTGTCCTTGCATCTCCACCCAAACCTTACTGTACTTGGGAGGCTAAGAAACAAGAAGGACACGATGCCATGGGAAAACATAAGGCTAGCAAAGATTAAGAACAACGTTTTGCCTCCCTAAAGTTTCAAGGAGAAGTCCAAGTCTTTGAGCTTCTTAAGAATAAAGCAGAACAAAAGCCAGGAAACATTAACATGCTTAAAAAGTCTCTGATGGCCCTCGTGGTCCCCCTACAAAGGGCTCTTGTCCCTCTGTATATCTGAGAGGATGTACTTTTTAATCTCTCAGGGGATCTGGCTTTATATGTATAACATATGGCTTCTAGCATGATTGATGCAACAATGTTAGAACAGTTCACGTTGATGTGTCTAGCAGGGGTTTCCTGTTAATTTCACATTTGATCTCGTTAAAGATTTGCCCAGACAATGCAGTGTGTGTTTTATACATGCATTTAGTGATTTAACTCACTTTAGGTGCTTGAGTTGACATTTGATACCTAGTATCAAACACCATCTAGCTACACTAATAACAAGCAGAAAAATATTATCACCTTCTCTCCAGGTTTTCCAGGCGATCCTTGTAATCCAGGAACACCCCTCTCACCCTGAAAGAACAGACTTGTATTAAAAATTATTCTTTAGTAGTCATAAATTAGTGTTGCAGCTCGATAACAATTTCGATTGCGCCAGAAAAAGCGTTTTTTGACCTTCCTACCGAAACACCAGGCCTCCCTTGCTCGCCTTTGTTCCCATCTGGCCCACGTTTTCCCTGATCGGAGTAAAACAGGAAAACCCAATTTCAATTCCCTCTTTTCCATGATGAATTTTATATTAAAGTTGAATCATTTATTTTTCGTTTACCTCCACTCCTGGTGGGCCTGGCAGCCCTGGACTCCCTCTAGTTCCAGGGTTACCCTTAAAAATGAAAGAAGACATGAGACGAAAACATTTGGTTAAACATTTGAACCCATTCATCTGTTTGCATGTCCTTTAATGGATTTGAGCCTGAGGGGTAGATTCTTTCTCTGGGTTTTTGATCATGCTGTAGAACATGTGGTTCACTTTTGGACGCTTTTCATCACACACAAATCACCACTCTCCTGCCACCAGTGGTACAACCAGAGATGTTTTGTATTTACCCATTGGAAAATAAGGCAATAAGTGTGTTTACCACAGTTTTTTAAATGCCGAAGCAGTCCAGACCACATAGCATTTACAAGCAGTAACTGTCATGACCTAATCAGATACATCAACTCATCTGGTTTTGGCAAAGTCTCAGATGTTGTGGAGACTCTGTTGTGATGTTTCTGGAGGTTATATTCTGTATGTTTGTATATTGAACTATGTAGTACTCACAGGCTTACCATCAGCACCAGCAGGTCCAGGCTGACCCGATTTGCCAATGTTTCCTTCGTCTCCCTAAAGAAAGTGGAATGGGGACATTTAATCTTTTGTATCGCAAACAAATCTTCATGCAACCTCAAAGCTGTATTAAATAATCCCTTTAAAACATCTCTGGTAATAATATTCTTTTCTCAGGCTTATAGAGTGTTGATCATATTTCTCTTCGAATCATGCAGAGCAAGCTGGTGAGTTGTAAAAATGCTCTATGTGGGGTTATAAGGAACATCTGCAAGCCAGCAATGGTCCCAACATTTTGGATCTATTATTAAACGTAGTTAAAGCACAGCAGGGATCTTATAAACACAAACACGCCTGAACCCATGGAGGTTTTATTCACTAAAAGACTTGTTCCTAAAGTAAATCTCCAAGGCCCTTGTGTAAAGGCTTTTATGACCGGGGCTGCTATTATTTGGTTGATTCCATGTCATCAATAAAGACAAACACGTAGGTTTTACTCCTTTATTTGGTACTTTTCCACATTAACCAGTGTTTATATTGGCAGTGTACCGGTTTGCTTAAGCCAACAGTACAGTACAACAGGATCTTACAAGAAAAACCAGAACTGACTCATAATGGCAAGCCACAATTAGCCTAACTGGAGGAAAGAGGCTATTTAGTGTTTACATAATTTGTAAAACTGCAAATTTCTTAAAGTTAACTGTGTAATTAAAATGTGCAAAACAGCCCACACAGCAAAGTCTCTGGCCCAATGAAAACCAATGTTTACAAGCTGTAATGACTCTAATCGAATTTGACCTGTTGGTAGAGTGCAACCTCATGTGTTTGTCACTTATTAGACACGCAGAGCAGCATTTAGACATCACCTGGGAATTCAGCACAAATTTCCTCTTCCTTGCTGAAGAAAAAGACATTGTGCTCTTTTAAGTGCTGAGTTTACAGAACATATTTGAGTTGTAAATATCGAACAAATGTATGCAATTTGGTGAGCTGGGTATAGCCTCTTTTGAAAGTTTGTGCATTTTATTTTCTGAAGCCTTATTTTTCCGGGAACCCACTGGACAAAGTGGGGCCCTAAACGATTGTATTATGAGCCCAACACCCCCCGCCATAGGAAAAATCAGTGGGGATTCACAGGCCACAAAGAAACAGGGCTGTTTCTTACAAAACAGCGGCATAAGTTGACATATATCCTAACAGAAAAGTTGAAATTACAATCTATTAATTTACAGGAGAGATGCAATAGGATTTTTTTTTTTAGCACACAGTGTGGGGGGGGCAGAGCAAGCGTCAAGTCTGCGCTAACTGATTAATCACGGATCAAGACAATAAATAAATACATTTGATACTAAAAGGGCTTGTATACACAGGAAACTGTAGTATTGGTCTAAAGTCTAAGTGTGGGAAATACTGGAGGTTCATTACAGTAATATTTATCACATTGCAGATACACCAGCCTGATGCGTCTTGCAAACCACTTGGGCAGACATAAGGATGAGGCTCTTTGTCTGGCGCTTGTTTTGCGTCACATATAACACTAATGTGTAGTGCTGTAAACAAGACGGTGAAATGACACGATGCAAAGATTAACAGGGTTGTCTTAGGCCACTTACCTTTATTCCTGGAAGTCCGGGGGGTCCAGGAGGACAAACACAAGGCTCGAGAGTTGGTTCAGCGTAGTCAGGGCTGTTGGAGCACTGTTATCAACAAAACAAGGCTGTAATGAACAAGACCAGACAAGTGTAAAAGCAAAGTATGCATCTTAGAGCTGCAGAGATGACATTATTGATGATGTAGTCAATATAATGAAAAAGAAAAAAAGAATATGCAGCACTGACTGTAAGATTTATTTGCAGAGGAATAATCTAAAAGCACAGAGACAGAAAGAAGAGAACAGTGGTTCTTGGCAAACATTTGAGAAGTAAGGTTCTGATATCTCTTTTGACCTTTCTTATCCAACAGGCTCACAGAAAATAGTAGCTTGTGGTTGTAAACTATTTCATATAGCCAAGATAACAATGCAGCCACTGCCTCATAAACACAGCTGAAGCCAGAATACAATAAAATATGTACTGAGCACAAAAGGTTTGGGACCTTCTCCAACAAATTATTTTATTCACAAACAGATGTGACTGCGAGAGAATATGCTACGTTTGCACTTTCATTACACAATACTCGGGGAGGCTGAGCTGATGCACTGCAAAGCGAGACAAACATTTGATGCCATGCAGTGAGGTGTGTGGAGTTTTAACTGGCGGTGAAATTGTGCGGTGCATTTCCTGAGCAGAAACAGATGTGGTTTGACAAGGTGAGAAGTAGGTGAGAAGAAGTTATCTTTGTTGCCTTTGGACTGAAAAACAAAGTTCATAGCCCAGCAGGCCGCGGTACTTACAACTCCAGGTATTTCACACGCCGTCTCTCGGGTGTTCTGCTCCGGGTCACAGTAGATGCGAAGTTTCTGAATTTCAAACTAAACAAATTTTTAAAAAAAGAACATAATTTCTTAATCAAATAAACACAAAGAAGTTCCCAATGAGTTCAGAAACAACCCAACTGTAATAATGGGGGTAATTTTGCAGCACTTATTTCAGGTTTATCAGAGCTTTGAAACCAATGAACTGGAATTGCTGTTGAGTAACAGCTAAAGGACATTGTGCAACTACATGTTGCCAGACCTCCCTCAGTGTTGGACGTGTTCTGCATCCACGTTACTCTGTTCTTCCATTATTTGGAATTTTGTTGACGTTGGTAGTAAAATGGCTCCAGAAAGTCCCATAGTCGTTTTCACTTTGGTTACCATGCGAACGGGACGACATCCTCACATATGATTTATATTATTTCCAGCCTTTTGAAAACTAAAGTAAAACGATGTGATGGATCAGTGTTAAACAATATAGTTTACATTTTCCTTTATGAAAGCAGTGAGGGCTCGAACATGAAAGAACTGCTCTTTTTTCTTCATGATTTCACATCATATTAAATTACATCGAGGCCATTTTGGTGTACAGTCTATAAAATCTGTTTCAAATTGTAAGTGTGTTCATCCACAAATGATACTCGTATAAGTGCATACACTTTTTGTTAAATGGCTTCAAACTAGATGGACATTGTAACAATGGATTACTGCACACAATAAAACTCACTTCCAAGCTGTGGTTCATGTTAACACTCACTGCTCTAATGATGTGTAAACATACAGGCTGGCATAGGAGATGTAAAAGTCTTGAATGAGTTATGTACTCCCTATTTTTTAACAAGGACGTTCCTGCGTGTGTCCTATTATTTCACATGGTATAAATCTTG
Organism: Labrus mixtus; assembly: GCF_963584025.1. Classification (NCBI taxonomy): domain Eukaryota; kingdom Metazoa; phylum Chordata; class Actinopteri; order Labriformes; family Labridae; genus Labrus; species Labrus mixtus. Next base: position 5,642,953 of record NC_083617.1, on the reverse strand, counting down.
TCAGTGATTACATATTATTAAATGTATTAAAAACAAGTATCAGTATCAAAAATAGCTTGTTATATAAAGGATTTCATTTTAGAAAATAGGTACTTAGCTACTCTCTGTCATGACACAAATGCAGCAATGCCAAACTAGCCTTATTGCTAAGGTATTGGTAAGCTATGGTAAATGGACTTGAGTTTGTAAAGCGCTTTTCTAGTCTTCTGACTACTCATATCACAACTACACATTCACACACTGATGGCAGAGGTTGCTATGTAAAGTGACCATCAGAAGTAACTAATCCCATTCGTACACATTCTGGTTGAGGGACAACCGACTCTACCACTGAGCCACAGCCGCATTAGCTTTTTGTAGATTTACACAGTTTTTACAATTAAAACAATAAAATGTATGCGATCAGCCTTCTTTTCCATACTGTTATCACAACTATTAAATTATACATATGGAATATAAAACTGCACACAGTAAAACAGTTCCAGAGCAAATAACAACCCAGAGATATACACATTTTGGCACAAAATGGGTCAGTTGAGACAAATAAAACAAAGATGAATAAGGACTTTAGGAAAACAGCTCATTGAGCCAAAGATTTATTAACCCAGAGGGCTAAACGTGCCACTAAGGATGCAGCTATAAACCTCAGCACTGTGTGATCCTGTTTAATCATATATCAGTATCAAGTTTTGCTGAGCTACTCACTAAACAAAGTGTTCTCTTTTTCTGTAATTTTCTATATTACTTCCCTGGGAACCAAGCATTATGTATTTTAAGAGAATAGGGTTGTTGATGTTCAACTTACTGGCACTGTTGTTTCCTTTCGGACATATTTTCCAACTTGGGTTTTTCCATTGATGAAAATGCCAACTGGGGGCTCCAAGGATAGGGACTCGATTTCCAGGTCATCAACATAAAGAGTCACATCCTCCTCAGTGACCAGCAGCCTCATCTGGTGCCATGCCTCATCAAACAGCTTCTTTTGTTGCAACAAAAGAACAGGAAATAGTCATTAATACACTTCATAGTGGCAAAAAGTCCCCTTGTGGGAAGTAGTACAGTGTTGTGATTGTATTTGAGAGCAAGAAGCACAAACTCAGAAACTAATTTTGAGTTGATGTCTTAATACCTAAAAAAACAATAATGGGTCGCAATTTGAAAGAAATACAACTTTTTTGAGCTTGTGGAAAGTAGGCTTAACATCACACGTTATATTGTATGATGGTCCAGATGGAGTCAATGTGAACATATTCTGAGAGTTAAAATGTGGTTTAAAAGATAATGAGTTCCACAGTGTTTGTGTGCTTGAGTAACAGACTGCTCAGATATTGTCACAGTCCAGGGTGTAACCCCGCCTCTCGCCCAATGACAGCTGAGATTGGCTCCGGCACCCCCTTCAACCCCAAACGGGGAAAAAGCAGTATAGATAATGGATGGATGGAATTCAGATAATCTGCCTGTCTGAAGATCATCGATTATATGGTTGTGCTATTTCTTCAAGTTTAAGGACTTTATCTGCACTGTTTCACTACGGCGCCTACTTTTCTGATAGACGTCTGAGGCTCTACAGGTTTATACAAGCTACACTGAAGTGAAGTGAGGAGGATTATGGTTGATTGGTTAAGTATTACATGCTGTTGAAAGGACATGCTTTGCCCTCTGAGCTGTATTGAATTGTATTATGACTCAGAAACAGAAGACTGCTGAAGATGGATTTTTTTTTCCAATGTAGAAAGCTGCTCTGCCTAATTGACCTCAACTTGTATTTCTGTTATAATATAGATGAGTGTCTGTTGAACTATGTACACACATTTACACCATGCTTTGATGGCATAACAGCATCAATCAGACTCTTTAGGAGTACTTCATCAATGTAGCAATATACCTTAATCAAGGTGGAGCACTCATATGGGACCAATTTGGACAAGCATCAAAGCAGTGGCAGTATTTAAATCCCTACAATGCGTCAGGTTCCAACAATACTGCCTCTTACTTTTCCCATTATGCAACTCAATAGCAACAGAAGCCACACCCTGCACTCATGCTCTTCAAAAGTTATCTAGGTCACTAGATAGACTGTATAAAACTTGGAAGTAGTCTCAGTGACGTCAACAACTGGTTTTCTGAAAGAGAGAATCCCAATGTTGGGAAATGCTGACTCAAAATAACTTTCTGCCAATACTGTAACAGGCAAAGAGGTGGTGCCGAGGCGGGCTTTAAGCCTCATGGCAAACAGCTACAACACGTCCAACTGTCAGTAAACTAAGCCTTCCCTTAATTATGCATAACTTTTAGCCTTTAATTTAAAACAGATAAGTTAAATGAAAAAAAACACCTCTTCAGTTTTGACCTATATAGAATTAAGCCAATCAGACCAAAACCGTGTTTTGTACCAGGCTGTAAACAAGTCTATTTCTGCTCTAAAAATGAGCATTTTCATATGGGTGTAAGTGGGATTTTGGTGGATTTTGGAGCCAGCCTCAAGTGGACACTCAAGGAACTGCAGTTTTTTGCACTTCCACATTGGCTAAATTTGTAATGCTGGGGGTTGCTGCTTGGATACAACCTATTACAATATCTAACATTGTCTGTGTGGAAAAAAGTGTTTCTTTCCAACAACACATTTACATTGGATTTTCAGCATAATAACAAATCAGCAAGTGGGGTACTAAAATTTTGACAGATTGAATTGCTGTTTCTACTTGAGTGATTCATGTAAACTTTGTTGGGACTTTCTGATTATTCTGACACCGCATGAGTGCATTAATAATACAACTGTTTCGAAGGCTGAGAAGTTGTACCTTAGAAATGTACCCTCATCTTAATAAGAATTTTAAAGGTTCATAATGGAGTGTTGCTTTACCCTTGTTGTTTGTTGGGAAAATGTAACCGTCTGAATTCCACTTGGTGCTGTGCTTGTTGTCGTGAACATGACGGTGCGGTCCAGTCCGTTCAGAGTCACTGCCATCTGAGGTCTCCCATCCCGTGTCTGTATTCTCCATAAATCCCAGTCCTCCATCGTCACTGATCCTTTATACCTCATTGTGGCAACAAAAACGTATGACGGTGGCAGCCCATCTGGAAAGAGGTTCCTGGGTGACCAAATTCAGAAGTCAGTAACAGATCTTGTTGTGAATACACTGGTGATTACCAAGAGAAAGTAAATGCAAAACGAATACCGTGTAGCTTCACTCAAGTCCAGGCGAGATGTGACTTCGTAGGCCTTAGAGCCGTAAAAGGCTCCTTTTGTCTTCTTTGCTTTTTTAGCCAAATTTAAACGTAACAGAAGGTCAAAGCCCTTTTCTTCACGGGAATCTATAGGAATTCTTGCTGGACAAACAGTCTCTGCAAAGGACAAAACATGGAAATGGAAGCATAGACAAAAACATTGATTCATAGACTACTAGCACATGATGGAGACAAATTAGATAGAAGCAGTTTTCACACATTCACAATCTCACAGATGAGAAAACTTTCCAGATTTATCCTGAGAGTGGAGCTTGGCTGTTGATACATAAAACTCAGTTTGGTTTAGGCGAGAGTTTTAGGCTTTGAACTCTCTGGTGACTCTTTTGTCCGTTGATATCAAAAAACCCAAACGAAGAAGGATATTTTGGAAATGGCAGAACTTTTTGAGAAAAGATTATGCGAGTAAGTTAGGAACTATAAACTGAATGTCAGTTGGACGGCATCGAAGGAAAAGTGGAGGTCTGTGCAACACTGCGGCCTCTAGTGGATGCATTTTTTAACATCCTGTCCGAACATAAAGGACGATTGGGAGTATGGGGAATGACGGTATATCCTTTGAAATCGACGTATCTATTTTTAAAAGAACACCAAAGTTGATCCAAATGGGCTTGTAGCAAACAGGTGAAAGTCTATTGCTCAGATCAACTGATTCATGTCTGTGTTCTCACACTTTGCCAATCTGGGTAATTTCCTGATTTTTTTTTCGACATTACACCTATGACAGGGGACTTGAGGTGAGGAGATTCGCCCAATACTGTCATGAATACAATATTTGAGAAGAACAACACCTTAAACTTCCAATTGATCAGCTGATACTTACCTTCACACAGTTTTTGTCGTATGACCTGAATAATCCTGGAAATAGATTTGTAGTCCTCAACTGAGAACACGTAAGTTGAAGCCGGCTTGTTTGCAATGTCTCTCAACTCAGCTGTTTCTGTCTCCGACCCAACACCGATTGCAAACATAATTACTCCTTTTTTTCTTGCTGCCTCGGCTGCTTTCAAAACCTCATCTTGCGACTTTCCGTCTGTGAGGACAACAGCGATTCTGGAAATGCCTGATGGGCCACGCTCAGAAAGGCCAAACAGTTTGTCTGTGGCAAACTTAATGGCTGTCCCTGTCCTTGTGTTTCCCCCCATGTACTCGATGGACTCCATGGCTTTGAGGAGGTCTTTGTTAGAATTGTACTTCCCCAGAGGTATCTCTAAAACGGGGTCATCGCTGTACTGGACGACTCCAACCTGGGTAAACTTCTGTCCAATGTTGAAGCTTGTTGTTATGTTGACGAGCCATCGTCTAACTAGTTCAAAATTGACATCTTCGACACTCCATGAGCCGTCTAAAATAAAGACCAAATCACACGGCGCAGTCCTACAACCTGAAGCAGACAGGAAATATACAGTCAGTAATGTAAAATAATGGTTTTGAGAAATGGTATCTATTTTGGTGAAATACACAACATGAAATGCATTTACAGTACACTGAATCACCTTTGCCAGTTGTATGCACTTTAAAGTTGTGAATATATGGATTATAAGCATAAAAAGTGTGAGAAAAATGAAGACAGAAGAATTCTTACTTCTTAGGTCTTCATCTTGAGCTGCACTAAACAAATGGAGAAGCATGAAGCATAGACATCTTAAGACACATTGCATGGATGGCGCTTTGTAACCCATTATGCAGCGGTACCAAGTTCCAATTGTGCACCTACGGGGAAAGGGAAAGACATGCCTTGTATTGCAGGGAAAAAGAAAAAGACAATGCAAGCTTTTGTGACACTTTAACTGTGGTGTTCCTGTCTAGACAAAGGGAAATGTATCAAGACTTTTGAGTTTTCATTAAGCTGCAATTTATTCTGGCCTGTTCAAAATGTTACTACATGAATGGGTATGACTCAAATGAGACAGCAGGGAGTACATGCATAAATAAGCACTTTGTATTTTTCTATAGTTTATTAATGGAATTATTCATGAAGTGATCTATGTACATTGCAATGAACTCATATTTGCATTTAACAAAGCCTGGCAACTTACAAGATAGACATAAGTGCAGAGAAGTATGCTCATACAAGCTGACTTGGTGACAATAATACTGTATGCATTGTGCTTAGGACATGGCCCAAGTCGAGCACAGATCTGACAGGACTCTCCATTGTTTGTGGTCATTTGAATCTCCATATAAAAGGCCAGAAAAAGGTACAGTGGAGGAAGTCTGGCAAATGTCAAAATGATGGAGAGAGATACAATCAAGCCAAGAAAGAACAGAATAGTCAGATGACTAATGGTTTCATCAACTGGTCCAATGGTACGACATAAATTAGTAAAATTACAGTCCATTATTTTGATTTTTTGGCAAATTTAAGGCATTGACAACAGAGACAAATGTTCTATTTGGATTCTTGTTGTAAAGCTGAGTAACAAATTCTTAACTGTTTGACCAGTGTAATCGGTTATTTTGGAGTTACTTTTACAAAATGCAGACCTCACGTGCTAATAAAAAAAGAAATAATGTCACAATCCATCTTGAACATTTTTGTATCATATTCACCCTTTCCAATCTGTGTCTTCTGTCTCCACCTACTCCTAAAAACAGTATTTGGCTGTTTAGTTTCTAAAATGCTACACTTCCCTCATCAGCTAGATTTAAGTTTTCTCTATTGATTTGTCAGATTTTTATTTTTCTGACAACAACTGCCTGTTTTGACTCGAGACAGGAGGTGGGAGGGAACCGAAAACAGTGAAGCCCAAACAGCTACATAATGACCCGAAAGACTAATTCATCAATGTGACCATGTGTGACATATGATCGGGACAGTTTTTCAATGTAGGACTAAGCAACACATTTGGTGTAATGGAAAGTTAAAAGTTATATTAAGAAAGAGAAAGAGAAACTAAAATGAGCACCATGCTTTGCTCATCAAAGGAGCGGCACTACCCATTAACCACAGTGACTAAGACATGGTTGAATGTCTCCACTGAAGAGCACTTCCCATCGTTCCTTTTCCCCTAAATTGCTTTCATGTACTACCACCCACTGCTACATCAAAAATCCTTGATTTACTCACTTTGACCACTAAGTTTACCCTAAAGCTTGTATCAATCCTCAATGTGGCACAGTCTGTCCCTCCAATCCTTCTGCACACTGCCATCGCCTTAGTACACCTAAGCATATTCCTTTCAAGCTTCATCAACCAAATCCTCACATGGCACTGTCAGCTTTACTAAATAAATAATCCACTGAACCTCTGACCACAACCGCCATTAAACCAGCGCTCTGCGTTTCCTGTGGGATTATCAGCTGTTTCCTCAAATCTGCTGCCATTTGCCAATCTCTGCCCGCCCTTGGCCCAAACACAAAATGACTGCCCAGAAAAGTTTCTCTCCCACACTTTTTCTTTCCTCATGGGTAGAACCAGTTCTAATGCCATCCTTCCTACCAGCAGATGAAGTAACCTCGATCAGTTTCTGTTTGCTGTTGCTTGAGCACACACACACAAAACATACAAGAGCAGCTGTGTGATTCTTGTGAAAGATTATATTACACCTTGGCAAAAGGATTTAAAATATAAACAAGTCTGAACATATGGTATCAGATATTCGGGGAAAGTGTTACCTTAACAATTTGCACTGATAATTAAATGTCTTTTGATTTGCTTCCATACTTTGAAACTCCTTCCAGCTCCACTTTTTAGATGTAATTAATTCATCTAATCTGGTTTAACAGCCTCCATTGTGCTGATGTTTTGCCCTACAACCATTATCTGAGTGATAGACTCAACCTGTAAGAAGTTTGCTGTGCAAGGCCCTAAGGCTTCCATCTACACCTGCAGAACAACACCCTTGCTGTATGACTGAGTGCTGACTCTTGAAATATTTCTCCTACAGGATAATGAACAAACATATCCAAACATAGGACCGTGTTTAACCTCAATGTTATGTGGCTGGCAGATAAAAATAATAACTCAAGAAATGATACCTGATCTAACCTGAAAGCAAGTCTTAAAGCTCCTGTGAGGAACTCCCTGTGTTGAGTTTGGCGCCCCCTATGGACACCGTGGTATCTCTTGCCTCTTTGTTGATTTTGTCCGGTACATGGTGTAAGCAGTGTTTAGCCCTGCTTGCTTTATCAGTGTAATGTACCACTTATGGTGAATATTTGCCCTGTAAAATGTAAATGAAGTCTGTTTTTGCAGCATGTAGTTAACCACTCTGTCTGTCACACCCTGTCACAGTCGTCTCAGGCATTAAAGAATGAACTTATATAAATTGTTATCTTGTTCCTGATGATCTTGTTTGCTTTCGCCGTTCATAAAGAAACAAACAGTATTAGTTCAGTTTGTTTCACAACTAGTTCAAAACTCTTCACAGGAGCTTTCACAAGTTTTCACACCTAAAACTGTAATCCAAAATAATCTACATTAGGGTTCACACGATATGACGCCCCCGTCGTAAAGCTTAAGTAAGGTTATATATCCCTTTTTAACGAAATGTCTCCAAACTCTTGGATTGATTAACATCAAATTTGGTGCACATACTGTACATCGCTGTTGTACAAAAATGTTCAGTGCCAATGGTTATCCCTCTCTGTATCACTATCATAATTTTAAAATTCCATTTAATTGAATACAATTACAATCAAGAGAAACTTTAGTTTATGACCAAATATCTGTAAAACCTCATCATCACAAGTTTTTGTGTTGTGCTAATAATTGTAAGAATGAATGCAAATGTTAGCATAGTAGCCCAACTTACGGTAGATGTTGCATAAAACACAGGCAACATGGTCAGTATGGTCATTTAGCAGTCTGTTGAAAGCATTTGACTGAAACTCTTGGCTTTAAACGTTTACTCTTGTTGGATTAATCATATGAAGACCATTTTATGAAATTTTAACAAAACACTTGATTCCTTCATCCACATGTGAGGCGCGATCTGGAGCCGGTACACGTGGTGGGGATGCAAGTGTTTTTTTGTCCAAGACTCTCCCTTGAAGCTCATCTTCTATAGGAGGATGGAAATAAGCTACCTCAGCATGAGAGCTCAGCTCTGCACAGGGAATGGAGGTGCTTATAGCTTCTCTCCCCCCTGAGGTGCAAAACAAGACTAAGACATGTTAGTGTTTGTGCCTTAATGTCATTAGCACAGTATGCTTTGTGAATTAGACCTTGACACAGAGTAGGTAGCGGGAGCATATGATAATCAATTTGTGGTGCTAGCAGCCATGATCCATTCTTAAATGATTCCACTCATCGTATGTCACAAAACAATGGCATGTAACATACCGCTTTTCGCTGTAGTCAGCAGCAATGTGTTTACATTTGGAGATAATCAGTAGGATTATCGTGTGAGCACAGCACACGTCTTATCATATGTTTTTCGACGTGGCTGCTAAAATTATCTTTTTAGTAGTTTCCAAAGAAACTGCTGACATCCTAAAAGGAAGCAGTCTGAAATGAAGACCAGATATGCTGCATACAATGTTAGAGGCAAGACTCGTGGAAGGAATTTGATAGGAAGGAACTGACGATTCACCTTATTCATAACTTTTTTTCTGATAGTTGCACATGAAGGTCAAAGGACTAGTGTCAAGGATGTATCCCTTGATCTCTCAAATGGTTTATTCCTGTAGAGCCAAAGAGGGGTAACACTCTTTAACATGACTGCATTTTTCCCCCCATGTAACTCCACGTTGAAGAAACACATTTGAAGGGGGTGTTAAGTTGTGCAAGAAGTTTACTTCTGAATTGTTCCCCCACTAGAGAGCTGGAGGAGACTGTTGGAAAACCCCCTCACTGGCGGGGTCCAGCCAGGATGACTTTCCCCTCGATTGACTTTCCCCAAACTGTGTGTTTCTACACCTCGGCTCGAGCCACATGGCATTCATTTACACCATCAGACAGAGAAATTCCGACTGTGGACTGTGACCAAACACATGTAGTCATGATGAAGGGGAAGCAACCCACGTCCAGGAATAAAAATGCAACATTACACATGATTCGCTGAAATGCGTAAAGTAGGAATGCGTGCATAATGTAGCAGAAACAACAGGTGCACTTGAGGCGCAGGTTAGGATTTGACTCCAATATGAAATTTGACGACCTTCTGGCAGTTAATAAACCTACCACATGACATTGATTTAACCGCTGGGACGGTTGTTTGTTGCAAACTTAAAAAGATTTATGTGAGACTTAGTTTGTTCCAGCTGGATATGCTGTCCAGGAACCTGCTGAACAAATGATTTCTCACATTTCACCAGATAACTTTTCACTCCTTCAGGGTGGGCGTCACCGACTCATTAAATGGATTTTAACCAAAGTACAAGACTCTGGTTCTGGTTTGGTTCTGTCCTTTGAGGAACTGAACTTCCCTGTCGAGAAGGACATTTTTCATCCATATGAAACCATGCAACAATGTTTGAATTACTGAGTTTAGAAGGACATCATGGTTTTTTTTTCTCTCTATTTGTTTGGCATATTTATTTTTGTGTGATGCAACTGCTGGCCTAAACTTCCCTTAAGTTGATGAAGTTAAAGTTATCTGCTATAAATATGGCAAAGGGAAGCGGTTCCATTCCAGAAACAACAACTGCTGCTTAGGGTGAACTTTTGCCAAGATAAAGAGTATTTACTGCTGCCAAATTCTTCAGGGGAAGCCAAGCCCTATCAGTTGTTCTTCGTAGAAATCTGTTCAACTAATTTAGACAGTCGAATAATGTCTTGTAAAACATAAGCTCATTGGGGTCTTATCCCTTTTCAGCCAACATTTCCTCTTCCTGATATTTTCTACTCTTGCCCCAAACAATTTTCACATTTGTAAAAACCTTATGGGTACTATACATGCAATACTGTGGTGCACTCTGCAGTATGCCTGCACAAATTCAAGAAATATAAAAAGAGGAATCTTTTTACGAGAATTGGTTTTGGCCAGGAATTCTCCTGAGGTGATTCCATTCATTCCTTGCATGACAGAAGCGCAAACAAGGGACTGATAACTGAGCTTAATGTCTTCAATATGTAACTGCTGCAGCACAGATTGTAGGACAGTGAGCTAAAGGTTGACAGAGTGCTAAACAACATCGTAACACACTGAAAAATAAATAATTAAAGTAAAGTCAGCTCAACATGTTCACTTAATAATCAAATAAACAAACCTCAGATTTTAGGTTGAAGCTGTCTTTTGATTGAAAGATAAGCACAGTTGCACACTCATAGCTTCTAACCTTAAAACACGCTTTGCTAAATTCAGATATACAATAATTTGCAATCACAGAAATAAGGTAAAGTGAACAAAAGGTTACCGGTAAGCGTCCAAGCCCTTGTTTGGATTCCCGTTAGTCCTCTCATTGAGTGCCAGGGATCAATACTGTTCACAGCCCTGGGTTTACATAAAGTGAATTTGGGGAGAAGCGCACATGTTTCTCTGCTGAATGAAAGCCTGCCCTTTCCAGCAGCTCTCTCTCTCTCTCCGTCTCCTCTGTTCCTGTCCTTCTTCCTCTCCACACCCCCCCAACCCCTCACTCCGGACTTTTACTGGCCTGTAGCCACCCTCAATTACCATGGGTGGAAAGAGAAGCAGATAAGGAGAGCATGAAATAGTGAAGCAGACGTCCCATCTCTGACAGTCCAAAAGGAAAATAATAGTAATGAGCTCAGCCTCCTTCCAACTGTTGAGGGATTGGATCGCGTGAGGGTTGCTAGGGGCACAACAAGCACAGAACATGGAGTTTTTTTTGGATGCAAAACGAGCACAAGATCAGCCAGAGAGTTTAAGTATACAGAGAGGTATATACTGCACTGCCCATTGTTCCTTCAGTATAACCTGAAAATGCTCTGCAAGGCATTACACGGCTCCTTCTCTGAATCCCAATTCATCACCCAAATGGACAGCAGATTATGTTCTACAAGTCAGCAGTGAACAAGGTGTGAAGAGCTACTGCAGTGCCTTTTTTTTCTGCACCAACAGCTGGAAGTCGTTAGAAATGCAGAACTGAATCTGCTATCTGTACAGCAGACAGATCTCAGTTTGATTCACTCGAGCAAGTTTTATCATGTTTGGACTCAGTGGCAGCCTGCTCTGCATCAACTAACAACAGCCTCAGTATTTGCAGGTTCTCTTTAGAGATTAAAAAAGCTTGAACACACTACAACACAGTTTATTCAGTTGATATTTAAAAGGCGGCTGAGTGTATGAGATCTGGGATTCCCAGTGTGTTAGAGATATCCACAAGAAACATTTTTTTTAAATTCCATTCATTAAAGAAGATCCTTTTCATTTCAAGCTTTAAAAAGAACATTTAAATAGTTATTTGCAGCCACAAGCTTTTACTTTCACTCAATACATCTTTTGAGTTATTGGTTTGGTTTTAAAGGAATTATTTATGACTTCTACTGGGGCTAAAAGTAAACTAATATAAGTTGTTGTAAATGGAATTATGAGGAACTTGTTGTTTTGTAAAGTGGCTCTTTGTATTAGTAGTTCATGGGAAAAATATTGTAGTTTTTACTGCTCTTATTGATGTGAGAGCCACAGCATTACCAGTCTTTTCTTTTCTCAGTTATATTTTTGGGGTAATTTTACCTCCATTAGAAAGGACAGCGGTAGAGAGACAGGAAATATTGGGAGGAGAGAGAGTGGGGGATGACATGAAACAAAGGGCAGAGGTTGGAATCGAACCCACAGCCGCCGTGACGAGGACTAAAGCCTCTGTACATGGGGTGTAAAATAACCGCTATCCGGCGCCTCACTTCCAGTCCTTCCTTCAAAAACTAAGATTGAACAGACAATATGTGGTCCTCTTGTAAAATCCTGCGTTGTTATGATCTAAAATAGGTACGAGACTAAAAATCGCCACAGTAATATATCGTTATCCTGACTCTTGTGATACAAACAGGATAGACTGGTATCAAATAATGATATTTCTATTTTAAAAAATCAATCTAAACAAATTTATCTGGCAATTTGACTCACCATCTAACCACTTAATGACTCAAAAGTCGCTGTTATGACATGAATGAGAGTGTCATGATAAGAGGTGGAACTGAGACCAAATTTGCAGGGACTGAATTCATCAGAAATCATGATGTATCATGATACATGATTGTCTTTTAATATATTAAGCATCGCAGAATCGCTGAGTCATCACGTTGTTGTTATCTTGGGCCACATATCGCACATCACATCATATCATATCTAAAGTTACTCTGCCATCACCACAGATCTATAGTGTACTGATTTACCAACAATAAAATAGTACTCTTTAAAAAAGAACATGTAAATGAGAATTACTTTTACTCTTTATATTCTTGTTTCTTTCTTGTTGCTAATAGTTTCACACCAAAACATCCAACTGGGTTTGGAGGTTTAGTATATCGTTTTTACTCAATGGGTACTCCTATAAGACAGCAGAGTTTCCCTGATGGTGTCCTGGTTGACCCTGAGCCTCAGCACACTCTGCTGGATCCCACAGGAAAATACTGTGTTGGAATAAGAAGCCTGGGAGGGGCCAACCTGCCGCTGAGAGTAGACTTTCCAATGCTGAGTAATTTTCTGTCTCTGTTGACTGTCCTCTGGTTTGTAACCAACACGAGGTGCACTTGAAGGAAAACACGGGACAGAAAATCTGTGTTCTCATTGTTTTTTCCTACCAGAGGCCACTTTCGTTGTCTTCTGAGGCCTGAACATTCATCAATATGACTGGACTGTGGTCAAATTTCCAAATATGACATCGATTACATATAGCAGAGAACGAGATTACATAATAAATATGATAGGCCTGACAAAGCCCTAGCCTTAAGAGAGCAGGATGCAATGTATTAATAATATGTTACATTTGATATTAAATATATAATTTAAAGTGCACCAAAGAGAACTTAACCAAATCAGATGTTAAAATCAGTTGTTCTAAGGTTGTCAAAACTGTCATCCCTTTTTAATATGCGTTTCAAAAGACATGAAAAATGCAATCTCTGTTATTTAACGATCCACAGTATCAAAAAGCATGGAAGCTTTTAAAAAGCTCCGACCAAAATTTAACCAAAAATGCTGCGAACAAATGACAGAGAGCACTGACAGTGTGCAGGAATTTGCCTTCCATTTTTGGTAATTAAAAACAAGAAATAACCCCAATATTGGGAGACTAGGACTTCTATTTTTGTTGCTGTAATATCAAAACAGGTCTGAATACGGTTTGATATTAAAGTTGAACTTTATGGTAGTTGCTACAGGATGAAGTACATTGAACCATTTTTGATGATAGGGAGAATTTAATTCTTCCGGGCTAGAGAAAATTAATGTGAATTTTACATCATATCAAGCACAATCTCTGCTTATTTATGTGTCTTCAGTTGCTCCTGGACTCTTAAATACAGCAATAGTCTGAAACAGGGCTCTCCTTTCTGTGTGTTCTGTGATCAAATACAAAGTGTTCTCGTCTTCTCAGGCTGCAGGTTTATGAGCTCTGTGCAGAGTTTTTCCTTCTCAGTCTGTTTTATTTGATGTATAACTATTCAGCTCGAGGGGGGAGAAACCCATAAGGATTTGCCAAAGACAAGTTTTTAATATAAAACAAGCATTGCGAAGCAGAATAAAGATTTCTAGTTTGATATCAAGGTTGTCCTAATCTAACCCTTTAGCTCTGTCTGTCTGTCTGAAGCCAACAGTCAAAGGGGAAATCTGTCATCATGCTAGATTGTGCCTTCTATGTGTATGTATGTATGTGACTGCTGTAAAACACCTAAACTCTTAAGGTATAAAAGGCAATATAATGTTTTTTAACTATTCTCATCAAGGAGGTAGATGCAGATTATAAAGTCAGTACAGACGTTTTTTTAGCTTTTCAGAGAAATGCTGTTTCATGCTTCAAATTCACAAAACACAAGGCCATATTTTATAACTTCTTTTTGACAGAAGATTTGCCTTCAGGCGGGAAAATCAAAGATGCTCTAAAATTAGATAAAAGGTCTTTTTTAAAATGGCTATTCACAAGTGTTAGTTAGTCTTATAAGTTACCAACTGTTCCCATGACACGGCCCCTCAGTGTCAGCCAAAAGGAATAAAGGCCGGATTCTTGCCTTGCCCTTTTTAGTCTTTTTCATCTGGGGGTAATGGCCGTTAGTTGGAGCCTCCAGTGTAGCCAGTTGGATGTCCAAATATATGATAAGAGATGCAGACAGAACTTCATTTTCAATGTGCTGAGTAAAGTAAGGAGACTTTGAACTTTCACTATCAACGTTTGATGCAGGAATGGGGTTGTGGTTTACAGGCCACATCCACTACAGGATAGTTATCTCTACTTGGATGCACATATGGGTTTAAAGAGATTATTAAAAGCCCGGTTTTGATTTGAAGTGGGCAGATGGGTTCCTAGATTGCACTTTGGTCAATACATTTCCCCTCTTTTTCTGCCATGCGGTCTGTTTTTCTGCATACAACCAAGGCAACATGAGTCAATTCTACTCGAACAAAAAATAGACTACGCTCATGCTTTAAATATGCTGAATGAATTAAATGCTAAAAATAAACCAGCATTGGATTACACAAATGAGGAAATTGTTCCTCCAAATCCCGAAGAACCAAACGAACCAGAAAACATTTGTTTATATCATTCACCCAGCCTGACACATCTTTCTCTGCCAACGTGTTTGAATGGGAATATGCTGGAAATTCGTTTCAGGATAGTTGATGAAATCTTTAGTTGGACCTTACAACAGCGGCACACTGCTCACTTTCACTTCTACCAAACACAATTACCTATTTTACAACTTACATCAACTAACATTTTCACTGTCTGGCAGTCAATCTGAAACTTTTTTTAAACAACTTCCCCCGAGGACAGGACGAAGCCCCTCTCTCCAATAACCTCTGATTGTGTGCCATGGCTTTGAAGCTTGGCCGTGCCGGGTCGTTTTAATCAGCTCACCAGCGTTTTAAGCTTGCATTTATCATCATCACTTGTTTGGTTTGCCACAGAGATAAATAGTGATCATGAATCAAGTGTCTGAGCCCAGAATGAAAATTCAGAGGATAATCGGGGATGAGTAATAGTTTCCATGACAGAAGTGGCCGCAGAATCCAGAGCAGCATGGCACACACCATGCTGCCGTCACAGAGGGGATGGACGAGGAAGAGCTACAGTCGACGAGCTTCTTAGAGGAAACAAATGTGAGCCAATAATGTCCCTTGAAGAGCCACATGCAGAGATCCCTATGAGGCTTCCCTTTTAGAAGTGTTTATCCATTAGAATAACTCTGGTAAACACTAAATCATTATCTCTCTCAACTCGACGAGCCCTTTGTCCCCCTTTGTCCACAAAGCAGGGAGCTGCCCGTGACACAGCACAGCCCAACTACAGCTAGACAGAAGCGATATCTAAAACCCTCAAGCAATGCCCAGTCTCCATTCTGCTAGACCATGCAGCTTTTTACGCTCCGTACAGACTGTGTTGCTGTGAAGAATCCAAGTACCAACAGTCATGTTCTGAGCCTCCATGTGGTGAGCATTGCTGTTTGCGTCATTGTTTGTGTTCATCACTACAACAACTGCTACAAAAAAAAAAAATCACTGTTTATTAGGTATTTAACTTTTCAAGTTTACAGCTTAGCTCAAGCATGACAACTAATGAAACATAATTAGGATGTCAAAGCACTAAAATTGTAACCAGAAATCCTTACTGTTGGGATCTCCAAACTTTTAAATGGACGTCTAACTTGAAAGAAAACTGCATTGCTAACTCTGGTAGCATCGCCTGACAAGAGAGTCTGAATCTACATTTTTTTTGCCAAGAAAAAAGGTGTGACAGATACATATTTGGCAAAAAAATTGCCAAGAAATAGTTTTCAAAAGAAAATCGTCTGATTCCATAGCAACATACTTAGCCTTGGAACCAGACAAATCCAAGAGCACATGTTTTTGGCTTAGTCAGGTGCTTCTGGTAGCACTCTGGCTTAGTCAGATTGCCATCCAACATTGTGCAGATCTGGCCAATCTCAACCATTAGAGTCATTTTTAAGATCATGATGATTCATTACCCCCTAACCCTAACCCTTTTTTTTTTTTTTAAGATTTGTTTTTCTGGCTTTATGTGCTTTAATTGTAGAGATAGGACAGTGGATAGAGTCGGAAATTAGCGAAAGCGGGAGTTTTTAGATTAGGTTTTAGACTATTTGCATCTTGGTCTCGCATTCTGGGGAACACCATTGCATCTTCCATCTCTGGTTTTAAATCTTGGGCCAATATTAAGGATTGCATCCTGTCTATCGTTTGTGCAGTACTTCTTCGAAGAAGCGAAACAAGAGTGTGATCAATCATCTCAAAAGTGATCCAACCACAAAAATGTTCCTTATCTTCAGAGGAATGCCAATGAACCAGCCAGCGTACCTTTGGAGCTATTCTCAAATGACATTGTACTGATCAGATAAATTACATAATATAATATAAAGAGTCACTTTGTTGGTGTTTTCCACCCAGAAGATTGTATCTAAAAAAAGTTTTTTGCCTCGGAAATAATCTTTCTCAATTTCCTCAAGTATTCCAGTATTTTTTTAACCCTGGCTTTTTTACACATTAAGAGGTTAAGATGACTAATAAAAAGGAAGTTCAACCGCAGGCAGCTGTAGTCATTAACTGCGGATATACAAAGTCTTGCGGGGAACTGTACCCATTGAAAGAACATCCACTTAAAGTGCTTGTCTGTCAAGCTGTGGCACACTTTATACATTCACAACACACTGCTTTCTTTGACTCTGACTCACGTTTCCACCATCGCCATTCTGCTTAAACCTCACCTCAACCTCAGGTTTTTAGAGTAAAAATTCTGGTCTTGAAGGACTAATTTCTCCATGGGATCCTTTTCATACAATACACTACAGTAGAATACCGTAAAAACAATCTGAGCCTTTAAGTTACATTTGAACCCCACGCAATGTAGAAAAACGGATCAAGGTTTAAACAAAAAAAACTTTAATGGTATTATTATGTTTTCTTTTTCACAAAAATATGGAACATATAAAAAGGCATTATTAAATCTTGATCCAAAAGCAACTGGACGTGGTTGAAGAGCCAAAAGGCTTCTTCAGTTCTAAACTATCTGGACGGAGCTAGCTTTCATTTATAGCTTTGTCCATAAGTTAGTTTAGAAATGAAGAAGACTAGCCCACTACCTCTCAGATCCCATGACAGTTACTCAGCTGTGATCATGAACATGTACAAGCTTTCACACAGTAGTATGCAGGGGCGTGAGGCTGGGGGGAAAAAGGGGACTAGAAGTACAAAGGGCCCGTTAATAGCTGTTGATGGGATGTGGATTTAATGTTCAGACTTGGACTTGAGTTGCACTTCAGTCTCACATCAAAGTGACTCCAGACATGCTCTTCAAAGACTCGACGCAGACTCATGATTTGGGTCTTGTGCACGATCTTTTTATTGTGTATTTTTGGCTCACTGACATTAAACGCTGAATGTCATTCCCTCCTGTCCAGCGTAACCCTTTTGCAGTTGGTGTGCATGTGGCCACACTGAACAGATGACACCAGAGCAAGCACATCACCTGCAGCTGATACAGAGTAGTGTTTCCCACATATACTTTAGATCTTAGGTACAGTCAAGGACCATTTTTTTTAAACCTTTTTCTTGTTATTTATTCGTACAAGATGGCCTCACACATTAATTTAACTAGTAAACGTTCTTACCTCACTCTGTAACCCTAGGGTATGTGTGGTGAATAGAACCTGCTGCTCTGCAGGTGATTAGAGAGAAAGAGGTGCTCCAGTACGTCCCTCCTGTTAAAACATTGATGTACAACGTCTTGTGTGTGTGTGTGTGTGTGTGTGTGTGTGTGTGTGTGTGTGTGTGTGTGTGTGTGTGTGTGTGTGTATATATATAATATAAACCAACAAGGCACAATTGACCAAATGTATACATTAACCTTATATTAATATATAACAAAACCAAATGTAAAAAGGGTCATGTATTTCAATAAAGGGAAACTACTTGCATTTGCTGGATTTGCTTTGTTATGACTTAAAAACATTCATTTTATTATCACCTATTAAAACTACAAAGCCTAGACTTGGACGTGCCCCTCAAAGACTTGAGACTTGACTTGGACTCTGGACTATCGGGGCCAAGAATTCTGTGCAATGACCCTGATAGTAAAAAAAAACATCAATACCATTTTTGGATTTTTATTATAAAGAACAGATGTTTAAAAGACAGCGTCGACTCTGTTTAAATATAACTATCAAATGAAGCGGCCTTTTTGTACAAATATTTGTTACCACTATCTTTTTCAGTCATACTGGTGTTGTTCTCTTGAGGTGAGAATGTTCCCAGGAGTTCAGTTTGGATGCATATTTACATGAAAATGTCAATTTATTTCAACAATAACATATTAACAAAAAAAAACATCTACCATGTTTTCCTCCTCACTATTTGATAAACTGTCCACATAGACTCTTTTGCATTCCTCTACTGGCGATTCCTCAACCTCCGCGGTGCCGGCTGAGTCGTCTGGCTGATGGATTCCAGCTGAGCACACCCAGAGGTGACACAAACACCTGGAGGTCCTCTGAGACCTGGGTGGCCCCTGAGTCCAGGCCGGCCTACGTGTCCCCTCTCACCCTGTTTTCCTGGCTGCCCGTTAAAGGCTCTGCCCAGACGTCCACGCTGACCTGTGATCCAGACAAAAAAAAACATGTTTTAGTCTTCTGGATTGTTTGTCTGCTCAGTAAGCTGAGTAAGACCGCCTTTCACGGTTTCCAAGAACAGAGAATTACAAAGAAAAATTATTTCCTTTTTGGCAAATATCACACTCCTCTTACTATAACACTTCTCCTCTCACTGTCCTGGGATTTCAAGTACACACTCAGCTGATACTAGTTTGTAAAAAATGATGTGGCAGGTCCAGATGTTCTCATCAGTTACTGTAATGCCTCATTTTAAAGTCATCAAGCATCATTAGGTATTGAAGATGAATTCACCCTTTGGTCCCTGATCTCCAGTGTAGCCAGTTAGGCCATGACCCTTGGCCCCCTTGTCACCCTGCTCTCCTCTATCACCTGCAACACAGAAATACACACACACATAGGATTAAAAGCAGACAGGTCAAAAATAATTCCCCCAGGACTCCAGTCCACTTTGTACATGTTGATCATCGACCATATGTGTTACTGACATCATTATTAAAATATGTTTAAAACACCTTGTAAATATTCCTCATTTTCATTGACCTGGCACAGGAATGTAGTGTTAGTGTGACATCATGCTACACTCATATGTTAGCCTATACGTTTAAAACTACCACAGAGGAAGACAGCAGATAGTGTAGGAACCAGGGGTGAGAGAGTGGGGGGAATCACATGCGGCAAAGTGCTGAAGGTCAAAGTCCAACACGGGCGTCCAGCTTCAAGGACTATAGTCTCTGTATTTAGGGGATAGCGCTAGAACTTCTAGGCTAGGCTAGGCTAGGCTAGGCTACATGGCGCCCCAAGGCGGCTTTCTGATTAAAAATGTTTCGTAATGTCCAAGCTTAGGTAGCGATAACCCACTGATGACATCATGATGACATCACCAGGGGAATTTTGTCATCTATTGTCTCTGCAGAGCTCGTAATTAAAGTAAGAAAATAAACTGATCAAGTCATGCTTGAGTCAACATTTAGCTTCATTAAAATAAATCAAAGAACCACTAAGTGAAAAAGGGAGCCATAAACACGCCTCCAAATAAACAGTAATGTTGCTAAATGTCAGTTGGAAGTGCAAATAAGCTACTGATTGCCAGCACGTTCACAACAGCAACTTTACAAGGTGATTACACGTAAGTGATGTGTTTACAGCTTGCTGTTCGGCCCTCGGCCCCCAAAAAATCAGCTCGTCTGAATTCTTTTTCCACTACTGGTTCATGCTACAACAAGCATCAGTGAGTTATAGTGTTGGTGTTCTTATTCAATATATTCATAGAAATAAAATCATCCGTCAGATTAGTATTTTTTCCACACCTGTGTCTCCTTGTCGGCCTGGGTCTCCAGCTTCGCCATAGAAGCCCTGAAGTCCCACTTCTCCAACAACACCATCGTTACCGGGGTCGCCCTGACGACAACATCAATAGGAAAATAAATCATTAGTCTCCTTGTTTTCAAGTCATTCCTTAACGTTGTTTGACCAGCTTTGTGCACAAAACTGAAGAGATCTCCTCTGCTGGTCATGTGACACGTTGTTGTGAAAACATGCTACAGTACTGGTTCATCCCTGTTCTCAATTTAGCATTGAGCCCCACCACATGAGGCATACCCACCATAATCTAATATAGTGATACGTTTGAATATAATCACGGCTTCAAGAGCATTTATCAGGCTGATAGTCGCTGTGATTAAAGGAGTTGTGCAACATGAATTGGTTCTGAACTGTATAATAATGTGGAAAAGGCTTTTCAATCCAAGGACAGCCTCGAGTCTCTCCAAAAAGCCCCGTTCAACACAGACCAAGTGTCTAGTCTGTGACTCCTTATTTGTCCTCATGGAGACGTGGAAAATCGTAATGTTTTCATTGCAAGTTTCTTCTGCCAAATACTCCAGCTCTCGTAGTCCGGTCCAGACCCTCGCAATGTGTTTGCATTTTACTCGCCCGGGGAGCCAAATAACGAACAATGTATGGACCGTGTGCTGCACTCTGGCAGCCTGTTAGCTGAAGGTCTGCAGGACCTTAGACAGCAACACCACATCAGTTATTCAGTGAAAAATAAAAACGTTGCAATCTTTTTCCAGCTTGAACAATGAACATCGTATCTATAAATCACTCACGGGAGGTCCGGGGGGTCCTTTCTGTCCGGAGGGACCAGGGGCGCCCATGGGCACGTCCCCATACAGAGGGCACACTGCAGCGCACGTCCTCTTCACTGAGTTGGCAAAGGTGGACATCTGCTCCATGACCACTTTCTTACAAACCTCGATCACGTGTTGAGCGGGGAGAGTCGGTCCCTGTGTAAGAAAATCATTACCACATCCATCACTGGAAGTGACCCAACTGAGGGACGTGTAGTACGGAACATTACAGAACACGGTACACTGAAGCAACGGCTGCTGCTCAGAGAGACGCGATGAACACATGGAGCCAGAAATATTTCCTGAAGGCTCATTATGGATTTATAGCCACACTAAATGAAACCCTTGCTGTGAGTCATTATTAGCTACGGGCTAATGTGTAACTCTTTAAATGTGTTCTTCCCACCAAAGCTGTCAGCAAACACTTTAAGTGTGTCAGTCAGTTAAGCCATTACTGAAAATGATTACGCTGCTGTTTCTGCGCCATCATTAGCAGATAGATGAAGTGCCAAATGTAGTAGAGGCCATTACAGTGTACACTCATACTGTACTCTGCTGTAGCATTGCAACACTTGCTGTATCAGCCAAAAAAGCTAAAGACTGAAAGGCTGATATTCTACTTACTGGTGGACCCGGAGGCCCCTGAAAGCCATCTGGTCCTCCTTCACCTCGAACTCCTTTGACACCGACAGTACCTGAACGTCCAGGTGGGCCCGCCGGCCCGCGCTTCCCCCGTCCTCCCAGAGGACCCTGCTCGCCCCTGTCTCCAACCTACAGAGCAGGTTAACAACATGAGCAGAAGTGCAGGCAGAACCGAGCCAGTTCATCCATCAGAATACATTTACATATTGGTTTTCCATGAACACAAAGTTAAAGAAAACACATTTTATAATGTCAGATGAAAATTAAAGATGAAACAAAGTACAAACTACTTTTATGTATTGTTGATAAAAAAAGAAACTAGAAGTAAAACACAAGTATTTTTGGGCATACAAAATGTAAGTTTAGAAATGTGCAAAGACCTGCATTTGAAAGATAAGACACAAATTCTTAAAGGAACTGGTTTCTCCAATCATGATCATAAATCATGATTGCAGAGAACACCACGGAAATGTGCAATATTCATTTTGGGTGACTTGTGGGTGGTTCTGCACTCATTTCATATACAGATGCTAAACATAAGTGTGGAATGTCTCTTGTTGGATTGATATCAGGTTTTCAGACAGTTTGGTTTCTAAACAGTGAACGTGACAAACGCAGCCTATAGCGTAAGGAAACGATCACTTGTAGGGCGGCTCCTTTCAGTGACAAGGCCCTGAGAAAGTGTGCAAGATTTTTATTTGGTTATGAAACAGAATTAAATGAATATTGATGCCTCTATATGATTTCTGTGTAGTTATTTTTTCTTGCCTGAAACTGCTGCAAAGGGGCTAAAAGTGTGAGACAACGTGATAACAGCACACTGAAGGAAAAGTATTTGTGTTTTTTAAATGGTAAAGATTCACAATGAGAGATACGATTGGTTGTTAAGAGAAAGCAAGATTACTTTTTTGTTTAAACATAAACATGTACAGGACAATCTCATCAGCATAGAGTTAAGAGGTACCGCTTTGTCCACAGGGGGCGCCAAAATCACAAGTTTTTAATTAAAAAGTTTTGTATTTTTACCTTGCTCATGTCTAAGTCTGCAGACATAATTCACATAAATGGGATGTGCCAAGACATGTGAGTGGTTGTGTGTAACTGGTAGTGGCTTTATGTTAGAATGGAAACATTATATAAACATATCAGAGTCACAGCTCACCTTCCCTTGTGGCCCTTTGCCTCCTTTTTCTCCCTTTAACAAGAGAAAATTCACAGTAAGAAAAAAGAGAACCACTCTGATGTAGGGATGATCACATCTGATGAGAAGTTCAAGGCTGTACCTGCTCAGCTTTGACTCCTTGAATTCCCTGGATTCCAGTGTTACCCTGCACAAGGCAAATGAAAAAAACACTGTTTATTGGATTGTAAATATTTAATATAGAAGGATTTAGAACTTCACAGACCTGCTGTACATCTACAGATCCTGAATAGTGTGGTTGGATTGATTCTATTTGACTTCCTTCCCTTGGTGGTATAAAGTGGTAATTTAGCTGTCAGTGCTAATGGGTAATGGATGAGGATATATTTACCTTGGGTCCTTGTTTTCCAGGCACACCCACATGTCCCTGTGAAGACATGACAACGTTTAATGGCTTGAAGAAAATGAACTAGTGTTAGGAGAAGCCCTGAAAAATCATCTGGAGCACTTACAGTAGGTCCCGGTGGGCCGATAAATCCGGGTCTTCCTGGCTTCCCTGCAGAACCCTTGTAACCTCTTGGGCCCTCGAGAATAAAACATTTATTAAACCGACCTAAAGGACTGCTTTATACTTTGACGTTTTTCTTTTAAGATGGTGAACTACTTTACATAGGAAATGCACGATGAGCTTGTCTTCAGTGACTGAAAAAGTGACTTACAGTTCGGCCTTGGGGACCCATTTCTCCTGCTGGCCCAAGGGTGCCTTTCTCCCCCTGTAAAATAGACAAACCACAACAGATAAATCAGCCAAAAAACAACTTAATTGCACGATAATATACAAAACTAAACAATATGAGACAGCTACCTTTGCTCCACTTTTCCCGAGTTTTCCACTGAGACCTTGTGGTCCTTGATAAGCCTGCAAGAAATACATCAAACTTACGATCATAAAAGTGCACTTCTTCTAAAATCCATTCAGATGTCATTGTCTGCGGAGGATAATACCTCTAATCCTGGATCGCCATCTCTTCCATATATGCCTGGATCTCCAACAATGCCCTGGGGAAACACAAGCATTAGTAGAAAACAGACACATTAAATATGTAAATATATGCTCCGTGTGAATCATCACCTTTGGACCGATGGTGCCAGCTCCACCCACACGTCCTTGGATCCCCTATTTTTCACACGTTCAGACAAAAGACACAGCTATCAAACTTCAAAACATTAACTTTTTTTTACGACATAATCATAATTTTTCAGATTATTACGTTTAATTTGTGATACATACAGGCTTCCCTTTCTCTCCAGCAGTGCCCCTGTCTCCAGGATCCCCAACAATACCCTGACAAATTATCATATGGAGCGACATGAGTTAAGACTTAAACATCACATGGAACACATTCAATTCCAAAAAGCAACACAGGACATCAAAGAAGCCTTTGTTTTCTATACAATTGAGACGGTTATCGCTGTGGTTGAGGCTCTTGTTTCAATGACTCACCGGCTGATGTTGATGTAGCTCAGGCCTTCAGGTCTCAGCCAGAATCGTCCACATGAACTAATATTGTTTATGGAGACGGCACATAGGCCAAACACAGAGCTCTGTCCCAGTGTTTTACCACATTTGAAATGATTTACTGGCTCTCCGCACTCAAATAAGAGGATTTTGAAGGAAGTTGACAAAGAATTAAGACCGTCTACTTCAGGATATTTAGCAGTAAGACTGTCAGAATTTTCGACACTTTGATACTTTTTTTGATATACTGTGTTTTAAAGATATATTCTCCATTAATTTAATGATCTGTATAGAATCTAAAAGTACCGAAAAAACTACAGAAGAGAGAGAGCACTGGCTCAATAGCACGAACATATTAGAAGTGTTTCCAAGGTATTTGTGCACTTTAAACAGTGTGCAGGAGTTTTCATTTTGGGGAAATTTAAAACAGGAATGACACAAAATGTACACACAATTGGATGACTTAAACTTATTTTTTTTGTTGCCTTGGTATCAAACATGTTAAAATTTTGCTGGCGTCGTATCATAGTTAAAAAAATCTGTTAGCATGACAATCCTCAGCAGGGAATCCCCCAACCGCTCACCTGCTTTCCTCTGGATCCAGTACTCCCTTCTGCCCCAGTGGTCCCTTTTTCACCCTAGAAAAATCAAAGCATGATGGAATTAAATCCTGCATAGAGATAAACAGATGACAAAAGACGGAGGAAACACGAGTACCTTGACTCCTTGAAACCCAGGAATCCCTTCATATCCCCTCTCGCCTTGAGGGCCCTTCAAGGAGGTCACAGTGTTAGTGATACAGTAATTGCATAATGACTTGCAAAAAAGGGCTTACCGCGGAGGCTAAAAGTTTAGCTTACAACTTCTCCTGGTTCCCCAGTCACTCCGATATCTCCAGGTGGCCCCCGAACTCCCTTTAATTAGAGTCAAATGTCGACATGAAACCCTCTGGGTTATCTATAAAGTTATACAGCTTGAGCTACGAACTGCACAGGAATCCAATGAAAAGTCAATAACTGGCAGCAGATTACCTAATTAAACAGCCAGTTAAAGCCTGAACTCATGTGGCGGAGTTTACCTTGAAGCCTGCAGCCCCGTTTAATCCTTTCAGCCCCTTCGGACCTCTTTCTCCCTGTTAATACAAAGCTCATTAATACAGATTTGTAACATTTCAGAGGAAAAGATATTGATAAATCTGAGTGTGATGAGTTACCACTTGGCCCCAGAGTCCTCTCATTCCTTTCTCGCCTTTGATTCCCACTTCACCCTGAGGACATGAGAGTGTGTGAGGTTTCATTCATGTGTCATTCACGAGCCAAACTGAACCCTGATAGCAAATCTTACCTTCAGGCCCGTCTCCCCCAGGTTGCCGTAGTCTCCTGTCTTTCCCCTGATCCCCTGCAAAACAAGATTCCCTTAATCACAAGCTAGACTTTGTACCCCCGAGGCTGGTTGTTTGTAAACGGACCAGTGTGAGAAATGGAGCATTACATGTGAACATCATTAACTCTTCCCACTGTGAGAAAGTCACTAATCATAACTTTACAGAGACTAAACTTTGGATGCACCAGGCAGAGAAACAGTTTACTCATAAACACAATTAATCTCCAAATAAAGATCAGAAAGCAGCTGTTGATGTGTCTGAAGTCGTAGCCGCAAAGCAGATATTGAATAAAGACATCTTTTATTTTTGTCAAGCACACTCGTATGCTTTATAGCACCATGTCAAATGCACTCTTGAGGTTGCACAATAAGTATTAAACTTGGGGCCAGAGGGGGTTAGCTTAGCTTAGCATATAGACTTACAAAAAGGGGAAACATAAGGTCTGACTGTAAATGAGATAACAAAATATCTTCTTAAAATTAATTTTCAGGGGAGTTTTCAAGTACTGCTAAAGATGACATGTTTGACAATTAGTAATGATCAGTGAATTATAAGAGCTTTACTTAAATTTGAAGAGAGTTAAAGGTACAACATCTACAATCGCAGATATCTATTATGACCTAACTTAATATATTGGTCTGACTTTCCTTTTTTAAGATATACAATCTACCATTTTTATGTGCTATTAAAGCTCTATCCTAACTAAATGTTGGCTGTAACAACTTTCTAATAAGTCGAACTCTCTCTGTCTTTGTTGTTCTCAGCTCTGTGTTCATATTGATGGGACGGCGCTTCCCTCAGGTTGTTTATGTCGCTCAGAGGCTGGAACATGTTTCTTTCACTTGAACCCAACCTCGTCCGACCTTTAGCCCTGCTACCACGTGGGGGGAAGCGAGAAAAGCTCCCCCACTCAGGGATGCTGTTGGTAGAGGCATAATGGTAGGGAGTACAATTCAAGAAAAACCAACAATCAAACTTCGGGCTACGTATCTGAATGGAGACCAGTCATAGAAACGGCTTCACACGGTCAGAACACTAAGGGAGGGGTTAAGGGAGGAGGGGAAGTGGTGCACTCAGGGACAGCTTCGTCTTGGCTTGAGAGACTGGTGCTAAAGTGCGACTGATATTGGACCTCTACTCTGAAAGTCTCATATTATACCTTAAAGCTGAGCTAACAAACATCTGGCTGTAGCGTCATATGATAGACATTTCTAACTTTCAGGAAGACAAAAGGGATAACCCAAAAAGTTGCATTACTTTTATATGAAGCTACATCCGGCAGGGAGTTAGCCTAGCATAAAGACTGAAAACAGGGGAAACAGCTAGCCTAGCTCGGTTTGAAGAGAGCCGATCAGAACCTCTAAATCTCACTTATTCTTATGCATTCCTTTGTTTAGTGTGTAGAAAAAACCCAATTGGTGCATTTCAGTGTGCCTGAGAGGAGCTATTAACTTTATATTTGAACTTTATAGCCGACAAATCCGGGCTAGTAAGTCAACTTCAACAAGGAGTTATCTAGAATGATCTGAAATATCTTTTACGAGAGACACCTGGGCTAGCAGTGCACAATGTATAGCTTGATTTTCTGCCACTGCTGTAAATCTTTACGTTAACCGTCTCCTGGCTTAAGCTTTATATTTCCTACTCAGATATGAGAGTGGTACTGATATGTTAATCTAACTCTCTTCAACAATGGAATAGGGTGTAACTCCCAAAGTCTTCTCTTTAACATTAAAAGAAAAGAGTTAAAATTGTGAACATTATATAAATGTCACATTGGTGGAAAATATACACATGCATATTCAGCAGGATTTAGGGAACATTAGTCATAAAGGCAACATAACGGAGGAGTATTGTTTGCACAGATGTTGACTTCCTCAGTAGTAAAAGTGTTTTCCATTTGGCTGTGTTTCCCTGAATCAACAAACAGATTGAGAAAGGCCACGGTGCCTTTGTGTTAGAAGTTTATTTGACCATCTCACCTAACACTTTTGAGCAAAGTCAGCTGGGCGCAGGTTAACCTCAAAGATGGCCGACAGTGCGGCCAAAGGCATGACCGTGAACTTTACAACATTTTTTTTAAGGCGGCATAGCTCCGAGAAGCATTGGGACCACCCACCACCTGAGATGGACAGTTCATATATCTGTGCCAGGAAATGCCCTCGTCGAATGCCAGCAGGGGAGGAGATAAACATGTTGGGGCTCCGTGATTCACAAGCTGGCAGGAGGTCAAAACTCTAACGACTTACACAAGACAGATGTTTACTCCCAGATGAGCTACAGCTGCAATTCAGGACATCAATGTGTAGCATGCACAGCTCTGGAAATGTGCTTTAAATGTTAGAATACATGTGTTTGCAGGGAGCAGCACAGGGGGGGTGGGGGGGTGGGGGGATTTCCTTGAATGCAAGGGGGATGTTAAATGCAACACCGTCACATTTGTTTAGAAAGAACCTCCCTCATTGAACACATGTTCTCCGGACAGTTGTGCAAAGACTCACAGATCTGATCCAACAGAAGAGTGACTGCTAAGCGTCAAATAATTAACAAGTCATAAATTTAAAGTGGAAATAATCACGCCTGCACTGCAGCTCCCCGAAGGATACAAAATATGAGTGTATTTGCTGAAGCCTTTTTAACAGGCTCCTGATAGCTGAACATTGTGTTCATTTAATACTCTCCAAACTTGTCTTTTCTTTCACCGTTTGGATTGTGAACTAGTTTGACTTAACCGCCAACTGAAAACATTTAAGAAAGAAAACATGGCAAACATTTAACAGAACAGTTCAGAACAGTAATGCCACTTACTACCAGACACTTGGAGGGTTATTGCTCAACGGCCTTGTTTTCCCTGTGTGTGTGGGATTCATTAAGTTTGGCTCAGTTTCTTCCAAATGGAATTGCAAAACCATTAAAAAAAAACCTGTGATAGTTTGCCAGATTCTCTTGAATCCTATATTCTATTCCTGTGTTTAAACATGCAAATGGATATTTCAGAACTACAAAAACAAATTTATTGTCCAATGTGTATCAGTACATGTTTATCTTGGCTTCCCCCCTGAATCTTTTGCAAAGCGGACATGAGTTTGCAGACTCTGAATGGAGCCCCTATGTTTACTATCGCTAAGCGCTTCTGCTTCCAGATCTGTTTCCATCCTGTCGTGTCTCAGCTGTACTTCTGTTGCCATTTTCCACAGCTTCGCCGCTGTCTCACAAGGTTTTACAATGTCACCCACAGATCGGTTTAACTCTTTGTTGTGCTGCAACAGGAAGGCCATATTCCTACTTCACTAGAACATGCAATTATCCCGTGTCACGTGAGATTAAGAATGGAGTTTTTCCTGTAACAGTATCTGCCTCAAAAGTATTGTTGGTCATCTGCTAGTACACCGATCAATATACTGACCCAATGTCAAATGTCTTGGTCGATGACAAATTGTACCCGTTTCTTGGTAATTTATCACATGACCAAAATGAACAACAATAATATAGTGCTGGGGTCTCAAGAGCAGGTTTTCAGTAGATCGCCTAGAGGTTTACAGATGGTGTACAAAAGTCCTACTGCAATAAATGCCCCTTCAAAGCATCTCGCCAGTCTCAATTCAATTAAATCATAGACTGTATCAACCTTGGACGTAGCCTCAATGATGTCACCCTCTGGGTTCTGAAGGGGAGTTTTGAAGCCCAACACTGGGGGTCGTCATATTAAAAATGCTATCTCAACCTAACTTTAGGTCTACCTTTTAACATGCAGCGACATGGAGTGAAGGTGGGCCTTAAGCCTCGTGGAAAACAACTACAACGCCTCTGCTTGAAGTCATGTCAGTCACACCTCTAATTATGCAAAACTTCCATAAAATCAAAACAGATCAGATCTCAAAGATTTGGAATGAGCTGTATCTGCTCAGCTTTGCAGCTACATCCACGTCGTATTTGCTGGTTTCTGCAGATCCTGTACAGTCACCACCACACAGGCATGGAGGCCCAGAAGTTACTGCATGACTGAGTGGCATTACTGTCGTAAAAGTCTATATTTTGTTTTTCAGGAATAAGGGACTGACTCTTAGGTTTAAAGCTAGAAAAAAGTCATCAATTAGTGTTTCTCACCAAGTGTATGTCTATTGTAAATGTATTTACCCAGTTTCCCTGTCTTCCTGCGTCTCCGGGTTCTCCTGGGAGACCTCTGTGACCCTGAAGAAGAATTTTAAACAAATGTTAGCACAAATGTCTCTTCAGTAGGTTCAGCTAAATCCTCATCGTGCATGAAAATTCACCTTTGGCCCCGGTGGTCCCTGAATGCCAGGTTGTCCGTTCATACATTTGCAAGATGCTCTTCCAGCTGTTAGGCCAATTTCTGCATACCCCCCACACTGCGATGAACAGAAAAATTAGAGAATGATTGAACACTAAAAACTTTCTCTGGAAGAAGGAGAGAAACCATGTTGAATGACGGCAGACTCACCACATTTGAAAGCTCACAGCAGCCCTCTGAATAAGCCTGCTCTGGGTCACATGACACCTCCATCTGCTGGAGGTCAACCTGGCACGAGATACAAGATTGAATGAGGACTGAAAGTTGTAACGCAAATGAAAGGAAGTTGAAAGATTCAAGAAGATACATCGAAGTCCCCGGATATTTAACTTACAGACAAAGAGCGGTCGCCTGCAGCCCGCTTCACGATGGAAGTGAATCCTCGCTGGATGACCGGCCTCGCCTCGTCGATGGACTCAACGCTGACCTCCTCACAGTCTATCAGCAGCTTCACCTGGTTGCCCTTCACGCTCAGCGCCAGCTTGTGCCACTCGCCATCGAACAACTTCTTCACGCCATGAAACGTCCTCAGCATCTGGCTCCCGCGAGGGCTGCTGTAGAAGAAGTCCAGAGAGCGCGTGTCGCCTTGGAAACGCAGGCCCACTTGCTCTCGTCCCTCAGGGTCACTGACCTGCCACAGGTCCCAGGATTTCTTAGCAGCGTCCTTGGTTATTTTAAATGTTGCGATGACGGAGTAATCAGAGGGGAGTCCATCTGGATACACGTCGCTGTGGCACAAAGTGAGGTTTAGAAAGTCGGATCAAAGATAGCCAACGATCTTTATAAAACAATTAGGGGCTCTGTGGGAACATACGGGTTTTATTTATTAAAGGAAGAGTAAAGGAAAAACAGCTACTCTAATCTTATGTCTAAATGTCACATTAGCATATGACACTATCCTTTAACTTTTATGATGCACCAGCAGACAACCCATCTTTGTTTCTTTTGAACAAAGCACATTTTTCAGTTAATTCAAAGACAATGCTGCTTCCAGCGCCAGAATATGAGAATTCAAAGTTAAACAAGACAAAGAGTCTGCCGACATGCTAGTAGCTCTGTGAGGTCGGCAGTGTTTTGAGCTAAAATCTAACATCTGCTTGTAAATATGCACACAATACAATGCTTATATGTTGATGTTTAGCAGTTGTACAATGTTAACCATCTTTTTTTTTTTACTATGTGAGCATGCTAATGGAAATAGTGTAATACGTCCTTCGACAATTCAATTTGGACAAAAAATGATGACCAGCGCTATTATTTACTGTACCCTCCAGGATCTGTATTTATAGATTTTATTTCAACATATTCAACAATTTCATTGGGATATGACATTAAAGCACTTTCCTAACTAAATATATTGTTGAGTTGTGACTTTGTAAAAAAGAAGAGAAGTCAAACTCCCTCATCTGTGTTTGTTGTTCTGAGCTCTGTGTTCACACTGACGCGGCAGCACCTCCTTTAGTATGTCAATGTGTCACCTAATGGCTCAAACTCGTTCGATACATGTTTTCTCAGTGTGACACCATCCCTCCGTTCCTCCAATCATTAGCCTTGCCACTTGTGGTGGAAGAGAGAGAGCCCCACCCACTCAGAGATACTGTTTGTCGAGGCATAATGGTGGAGTGTCGTCGCAAGGGTGCAAATTTCAGGGGTACCAACAGACTTTCCAAACTGAAGAAAAGATATTGTTTGGTTTTATATCCTACATATCAGACTGGAGATCAGTGTTACAGAAAGCTTCACTCAGATGGAACACTACAAGAGGAGGGGAGGTGGTGCGCTGAGGGACAGAGGAGGTCTGGCCAAAGTAAAGTTTTGTTTTGGTCTGAGCGACTGGTACTAAAGTATGACATCTGCTGGATCGAAGGTAGCTTATTATACCTTTAATGGTAACTTTAAACTGGGTGTGTTGGAAAGAACTGGGCCTTTTGATTGGTACAGTCATACATGTGTGAGGTTTCAATATATTTGTCATATACTGTATGGAGCTCCTAAAGGGACACTGGCAGAAATGTAAAAAAAAAAATTCAGGTAACCGCAACTATCTGCTGCTCACCAGAAACGATCTTGTGAGCACGAGAAAGTTTCCCATGCGCACAGGAAGGTATCGTGTGTGAGATAGTTTCTTGTGCTCATGAGAAAATATTGTCTGTGCACATTCTCCAAGAGCACCAGACATAGTTCTTGTGCTCTGGGAATAGTTTCTGGTGTGCATGAGAAACTTGTTTCCTGCCCCATGGCCCCTTAGGGGATCCGTAACATTGCAACACCAATGTGATTCCCCTTTTCTATAAAACACTGAAATACAACCTTTAATGATATGAAGAAAACAACCACCAAATGGAAACTATTTAAGTTAAGAAGTTGGGATCAGTATTTCTGTTTTACACACTGAATGTAGTTCTCATTTTAATGTATATTTCTAACCCTCCTACTTGACCTTCAATGCAGAAAAAAACTGGTTTGCAGACCTCAATGCATCGTGTTATAGATGTGGTCATGATGTGTGTACAGGTGTAACAAAGGACCCTGTGACATCATGATTGGCTGGACTGTTTCTAACTGGTATTAAGTTTCCCCCTTCAATGTGTGTGGTCAGAAGAGTACCTTATTGCACCTGCAATCACACCTAACAGTGATGTCATGATTAACTAAAACACTGCTGCCAGTTGAGAAACCTTGAGATTGGCTGAAATATAATTTTAAGGCTCTTTTAAGTTACTTTTTTAAGAAATCTAAATCCTCAGTGAAATGAGAGGGCTCAGGTGTTATAGTACTTTACCTCATGGTCTTGCGTAGATGGATCGAGGGGTTGACTCTGTAGGCCACCGCCTCGGGTTGAGAACCGTCCACTCTCCTCACTCCTTTCGATTCGGGCACATGAAACTCCTCCAGCAGATCAAAACCTCGCAGCACAAACACCGAGATTAGCCACGCGTCACACTAACACGGCATCAAAGGTGCTGAGCTGCTTGTAAATCTTACATCACTGCTGACTTATTTAAACGGCTACATCACTTGTTATTAATAATGCCATCTCTCAGGTACATGAGGTAATCTATTAAACCTGTTTAAAAGGCTGTTTACTTTCTTTCACTGTTGGATTTGGCTCCTGAAGTCTTAACACTGAGCGCTTTGTTCTGCACTTTGAGTGAGATCAGCGTGTCTGTGGTGTTTCCTGTTAGATTAGAAAAATACTGAACAAATATGATTATAAATGGTGAAAAGTAAGAGTCAAAAAAACCCTATATATAACAAAAAGAAAAACTCAATGCACACGACTTTGGCATTGGAACATTGGCTCTCATCCTATCTCCGCTGATAGACTGTTTCATTTTATGTTCAGTTCATTTATGACATCGGTTACTTAGATACATGGCTACAAAGGCTCCCGTTCACAACTTAACCTAAGCATGACCTCTTTGACCTTTCAGTCTCCACCAAGTCACTGATGAGAGCGGGAAATACCAGACTGGTGTGACTGCTGGGAACAAGGCAAGAAAAACACTGCCATCTGCTGGTCATATTACAATAGTACAGTGTTGAATCTAAGAGTCTAAAATCCAAGCAGCCAATAATGATAGCATATAAAAAGTTGTTATTACTGATCCACGCTGATCATGTTTGTGTAGCTAAAAAGCGCCTAATTGAAATTGCAAAAGTGTTTCACAAGGTTTCTGTCATAAAGGAAGCGTGTCCAACAAATCCAGCCTCACATAACTATCAGAAATGATTGTTTCTGTGATGCTCCAGTATCAGTTTTCTTCATGCAGTGGAGAAACATCAGCTTTAGTCATTTAAAAATTGTTTAAAAAATGTAAACTTACTTGGTAATTTTTGACATTGGGTCAGTCCGAAAATGGCACAAAGTGCTGCAAACACCAACATGTCTTTGTAGGCTGGCATTTTCAATTTCTTTTGGGGTCCGGGGCTATAAGTGCCTGTAGTACAGAAATAATGCCAATCAGTCATTTGTAAACTACATTAACTGATATGAGTGTACAAGAGGATTTTAAATAAAAGTCAATTAAACTTAAACCAAAAAAATGTGATGTCAAATTTCTTGGCCTAACCTAACCTTATCAATTATCAGATCAAAACTAGAGAACTCACAATTAAGTCCATTTTCAACACTAAATACTTTCATTTCTTTGATGCAATTTCTCAACTTAGATTAAAAACACATTATGTTGTAAGATTCTGCTTCTTAAAAACATTATAAACTGTATTACTTTAACCATGAAAGCAACGTTTTCCCTTCCTTATGAGAGGACACACACAGCTCATCAAACTTTATTAGTCTCTGATCAGCAAAACAACATCATAGACTACCTCAAATTATCTAATATCTCACTTCCTTATGCCATTAACTTTAAAATAAAGACAATGAACAGACAATGTTACTCACATATTCCTGTAACAGAAAGTCCCAGTGGCTCCTGCTGACGGGTCTTTCCACGTTCCTGGTGTGAGGAGGTATCCAGCTCTAAAGTGCCATCCCTGGGTCGGTGTGTGAGCTGAACAGGACGACCATTCAGACTAAAGCTGTGGCTCTCAGAGGAGCCTGACCCCTGAGCTCCACTCCACCTTTGGTCCCCACAGGATCTGACTCCTCTCATAGGCCAGTTACACCCACAGTACAAGTCCAGTTAAGCCAGTCATCACATGAAGGAAAGTGAAGATGACAGGTGATACATGCAGGTAAATGCTGTCGAAAGAAGAAAATCACAGGAACATAGAAGAAGAAGTTGATTCACTTGAAAAAGCTTTACTAAATGTAGCTCTAACAAAAGTTTTTATGTACCGGTATTTTACTCAGCTGAGACTTTAATCATCTCTTTGCAGATGTACTGGAAGACCTTGGTAAGACTGCTGTGAGGAGACAAAATGTAAATCTATAATGGCTTTTAAAAACAGTCACACTGATTTTTAGTGTATGTTCATTCAGGACGGTGTTTTATCATCCGCAGAGTCTCACTGAGAGAAAGATGCAGTATGTCACAGCTAAACACAAGACGCTCTGCAAACATTCCTCCCAGAGCAGACCACACCTTCAGCACTAAACCACCTCAATACGACCCAAAACCAGACTACAGGGAAACCGTGGAAACGGACGGCAAAATGAAACACACAGATAGGATACAGTCATTCATTTAGCATATCCAGAGATTTTTTTTAAATAGAAGTCAGTGTTGTTATTCTTAAAGCCAATCACACATTTTTTGCTAATTTAGAAGAGCAAGTGATCTGATTGTCAAATTACAAAATAATTGCTTTAAGCTGTCTTTAACCAGTATGAAGCATTGTGGCGTACATTCATTCCTGATAAATAAAGTAAAATTAGGAGCAGTGACGATTCTACGAGTCTGTTGGGGCCCTAGGGAAAATTGTATTGAAGGGCTCTCCAACCGGCATTCATTACAATTATGTCTGCCAATGTCCCGAAGCTTACTCCTCTTTTTAACTGTTATTTTTTTCTCTCATATAGACACATAATTCCTCTGTTGACTTTCATTGGCAAACTTTGGTTTTCAATACAATAATGAATGCTAACGCTAAGCAGGGCAATGAGAGATTTTCCGGTCTACACTTTTTATTTTTTTCTACAGGTCTAATTTTAGCGGCGGTTCTTAACTGTTTATAGGTTTTAAATTGCACATAGATTTTTATCCCTGCACAGGTTATGTACATTTCTTTGTATACGTCTATTTTTAATTGCACTTTATTTTAATTCATGTAGGGGCTTCCTTGAATCTTTGTTTCCGGTTAATATATATGTATGGGAGGGGGTCAGCGGTTGTTGTTTATTTGTAACAAATGTTTCATGTCGTGCATGTCTTTGTAAGCTGCTACTGGATGCTTTGAACTTCCCTCTGGATCAATAAAGTATCTATCTACTGTATTTAGAGTGAGTGCTATTATATGGGGCCATCTTAGGGAGGTTTCCTACTGTCATTGCAAAATTTGCACATTTTTGGCCACTGCTTATGATTAAAGTTTGTGAGCTCTCAGGGAGCCCCTACTGGTCTGGGACCCAAAGCAGTTGCTTGCCTTGACTGTTGACAAGCAGGGCGTCTGATTAGGCCCATTGGACATGGGGAACTAAGCATGCTAACAATGCCAGTGTTAACAAGCTAATGATTAGAATATGCTAACTGTACTAACCTTCAGACAGTATGCAGTGTTAACAAGCTAATGATTAGAATATGCTAACTGTACTAACCTTCAGACAGTATGCTAACATTTACTTATTGGCACTCAACACAAAAATAAGCAAATGCTTATAGGATTGGTCTAATGTGTGTGGTATTTGAATACTTTTTCATCACCAATGACTCGATAGGCCGTGAAACTGAATTGCCCTTCTGGGATTAATGAAGTTGTCTGAATCTGAATCAAGAAATCAAAATTAGACTTTTGATTGGACTTTATGAAACATTCAGGGTAAGGAGCATGCTGTAGCATGTACAATTTATCAGGAAGAAATATTTTCTATATTTCATTGGATGTTAAGACAATGACCTGATGATGGCACGGTAAAAAAGGTCAAAATATTCAAAGCAATCCACCAAAACAATATTCAATTATTAAAGCTCCTGTGAGGAGTTTTGAGCTGGTTCTGAAACAGATAAGTATTAATACTGATGCGTCTTCATGAATAACTACACAAGACCATCAGCAACAAGATGGATCATTTTTCTATTATGACTATGAATGTCTTAAACCACAGCAGCAGAGTTGGTGTTTTAAGTCTTTAAGAACATGAAGCTGAAATGATACTTTCTACATTTTTCAAGACAAACACTCCTGATGAGTGATAAATCAGACCGTTAACAGAACACAGGATGAGATTCTTCCATCAGAAAACACTACTTACACATGTACAGGAGAAGATCAGCGGAGACAAGAGGTGCTGCTCTGTCCACAGGGGGCGCCAAAATCAACACCAAAACCAATTGCAATAGTTCAGGAGGAAAAGTCAGGGGATGATCAAACTCAGAAGGACTCTTCCTCTAAGAACGCTGCTGGCATGGATAATAAATAAAAAAAAGCTAAAACAAGTGATGACACAGTGTGTGGTCTCCACCAGTTTCTGGTGGTTTGCTGCAAGCAGGTTTATTACAAAGTAATGTTACAGTAACAATTTCAGCTCTACCGAAATTAACCATACATTGACATGGATGCACAATAGAATGTCTACATGGAGTGGCACCTTTTAAAGGTCAATGAACACACTGCTGTGAAGTGGCCAAACAAAACAGGGACTTCAGCTGCTCACAAACAAACAGGACTTCAAAGCGTCATGGTTACGAGGTTGCTGCTACTTGCCTTAAATAGTGTTTTCAAAGGTTTCTGCAGTGCTTACTGGGGTTTATTGTAGTATATTGCATTGCCCTTTAAATGCGTGGTGGCAGTATATCATAGCACTTAAATAGATAATTGCAGTGTCTCAAATGGTACCATAATGCACCATCTACTCCGAAACATGAGCCAACATAAATTACAGTACATTCAGTAACTTTCAGAGCGCTATCCTGCGTGTTGCCCTTCATTAGTGTGTTTAGAAATGTTAGCTAACCGTGCGGTGTAGTCATCCCAAGATTTTCTAGTGTTCGTCAAACCTCTACGGGTTCATCATCAATAAAATAAAATACGATAAAAACAATTTGACATTTTTCACAGAAAATAAAATACATTAAAAACAAAAGGCCATTGACGTTCCATTCTCACAAAATATTAAACCATATTTCCTCTCAACAGAATATTTTACATCTTCGCAACAATTTAAATAACACTCAACACAATTGCAGTCTTTAAGTTAGATATCTCCAGTGTCCATCACGTGTTTAGGGTGCAACTAGCTCCTGGGTTTTGTGTTTTTCAAGGCCACTGACTATCGCTTGGATCCCTTGGCCAGTTTGCTCGTGGGAGTGGTTTTTCTCTGAGGAGTGGGGATCTTGGAGGGTTTGCCTCCGCGTTGTCGCGACGCAGAACGCGGCGTCGCTCGGGCCGAGTCGCCGACTGTTTCGGACGCGTCTGAGCACACGGACTGGATGTCCGAGATGTCAAAGTCAGAGGCGTCGCTCCCTCTGCGACTGCTCCCTCTGCTTCCTGCTTTACTTCCAGGTCGGCTGGAGTTCTTTCTCGACTCTACAGATAAAAACAAAGAGAACAATTAATGAACTTAAAACAATTAATAACTTTTGAGATGCAGTGCAGGAAGTTGGTTTTATTTTTAAATTATGTTGCTAATAGCCTCTGTTAGCATAGCTCATGGTGTTACATCAAATTAATAATTCAAGGCAGCCTTCCTCCACTCTCCATAGGTCATCTTTGGATGACGACTAATACACACTCAGTTTCTTTCAGCTATTTTTGTACAACCGTTTCCATATTTCATCAATATTATTATTTTTTCAACATCTGTTCCGGTGCTATTATTCATTAAAGCACTAACATCAGGCTAGCTGTGTGATTCTGTGTTTACTCACTTTAGTTAGGGAACTAATCGGACAGATATTTCATGTGACTCGAGTTTCTTTTTCACCGTGCTAGTAAATCTTTCTTAAACCTTTTGTTGGTTGTATTTTTGTTTTCTGATTTGGACAAGACTGTCCAAAGACTGTGTTTAGTGTGAAAATGAGTTTCAATACAGATATTATTCAGAATTGGAAGTTCAACGTTTGAACAGTTAAGGGTTAGAAGCTCGTATATGTTGAACGGTGCTTTCAAAGTGTCTATTTTAAGGTCATGTGTATTTTTGTTTTTGATGCAGTAAGGGTGCCTTGTCAAAAGTATTTAGTCAGAAAAGGAAGATGATATATATATTTTTTTTTTCAGGGTCTATGTTGATATTAACTTAGTCTACAGAACAATCAGAAGTCAATGATATGCAGATAGATGGATAGATTTAGCCTCTTCCCTCTGAACATCATTTAAATCCCAGTGTACTCAGGAAGCTGAGCGAGACCAGCATGTTTCATGTTGATAGAGTTACACTGAACCTCACATCGGTCTGCATTATGATGCATGACTACACTTAAACTACTAAAACTAAATAAACCAACATGCCATCACTTTCATTTAGTGAACTGTTTTTACTGCTTATATATTTCTAGTCAAAGCTACAAGGACCAACTCCTTCTTCAACAATAACCTGAAAAGTGTCAAAACAAAAACTAGTTGAAATAAACTGAAGAATCACTCAGACGTATCGCTCTCTACTCACCACCTGCTCGAGCTTTCAGTACAGCGGCGCTGATCAGCGTTCCCTCTTCGCCCGACTGAAATCCTTTACCTGACATGAACCCAGGCAGGCGTAATTTACTGCCTTGAACCGGCGTACCCTGCAAAAAAAAAGAGATTGAATAACTCTAATTTGTAAAGAATTGTAGCTTAATGTTCAGTGCTTTACAAAACAATGTTTCAGACACTTAATGGAACTACAAATATTGACAATATGAGTGGAGTTAGTATGACATTTGACCTCTAAAATCCTTTAAATATCAAGAACTGCTGGAGCTCTCTGTAGAGCAGTTAGTATGGGAGGTATATGTTAAACATGAAGCTGTTGGTATTTAAATTATTGTCAACCTGTAGCTAATTAGTCAAGAAATAATCATACATGCATAGATTTTATAAACAAGAATTCACAATATGATTGCATTGAAAAGAGACAGATATTTTTAACAAGGCAAGAATTAATCATTCAGACCTTTAGGGATCAAAACAGTCAGAGCTTATAGACCCAACTGAAGTCTGTAACACCTTGAACCAGTTTGTAAGACTGATATCTTTCAGATCTGTCATGTTTTTGTTTTTGGAGGATCAAATTGTAAATCATACAGAGAGTCTCTGTTCAGACGAGCATGCCGTAGATTTCAGTTGGGTCGTAATAATGAAGCGTTCCACACATCATGTTCTGTATATGACGATACCTCTGAGGATGAACCCTGGCTCCCAAAGGAGTCTGATGATTTAAGAGGAGTGGAGGGTTTGCTGTTTGTAAGCCAGGGCTTATCATAATTGCGGGTAATGTGTTGGGGAGTCTGAGGAACAATGGCAAATAAAATCAAAAACACAGACATGGATTCAAAAAAATCAAAAAATAAATATGAGAAACTCAAGATGTAGGAAGTAACAAAAAAAAACATGATCAAATGATGGAAAACAAAGAATGCTGATACATGAGGGAAATCATGGTGGGGAATGATCAATGTGCAGAGTGAGGGGGAATGTGGCAGCGGAGCGGCTCCTCTTACCTTGACGCTGGCGATCGCTGCTTGGTGTGCGGGGACGGGGCAGCTCTGACTTGACATGGATCTGGTGGGAGAAGCTCCTCTGGACGACGGGCGAGATCTGCGGCCTCGGTAGCGGAAGCTCGCCATCACCTGAGTGGTGCCTTCTGGGAGGATGAACTTCTCTCGCAGCTCCATGTTGGTCCTGCCTTTAGCTGAGGAAACGACACTTCAAATGAGCTTCACGATAGAAACACAACTGTGATGACTTTCAGCAGGTTGTTTGTGGTGATGAGGAAAAATGAGTCCACACTTTATTTTACACTCTGAGTCTCTGAATTCCTAATAATTTCATAGAAAGTTTCCTGGAATAACTATGTCATTTAGTAGTGATTATGCTGGAATATAAATAATCATTGAGACTAAAGCAAATAGTGTTGTAGTACTTGGAATAGAGACCACTTTTTGAAGCTCTCGGTCTTGGAATTGAAAACATTTCTACTCGGTTTCAGACTAATTGGCTCCTGATTTAATTTAAAATATTTTTCCACGTCATTACTTTCTAAATAAACAAAATTTATTAAAATGTATTCATAATTAGATTTTTGTCCCCCGGTTACGGCCGCAACCTTCCCGGTGTCACGGTCTAAATGAGTGACACGCCCGCTGCACACAAGATGGAGATTTTTCACTGATATTTATGGCCTTGGTCTCGGCCTCGCCCCGCCTTGGTCTTGGTCTGGTGTCGGTTAGTGTGGTCTTGACTACAACACTAATGGCAAATATTTCTTCATTATTCATTAGGGTTAGAAACTTATTTAATGAAACATGTTGAATATATGCTTCAATATTAATACCATTTTAGTTTGGCATCAAAAAGTCAGATTTCTAATCATTGTTTTTTTTTTTTTGTTGGAAATGTAGAGATTTAAGAATTATAATTATTAATTAGGTTTCCTTATAAAAAGCTGAACATTAACATTTTTACTTCCAAGAAATTATTAGTCATATACGGACCTGTGAAATAAAGTGTTACCAGGATGTGACAGCCTTATTTAACATAAAGTAAATGCTTTCAAACAAAATACGAGATGTCAGTTTCACATCTTGTCCAAAAGAAACCAAACTTCTGCTGCAGACGTTGAAAAAGAAACTTGACGTTTCTCCAACAAGCAACGAGTTTGCTTGGACTGCTAAACAAAACGGTGAAAAGATTCAAACAAATCAAAGTGCACCATAACACCCACCGAACCAAAACACAGCCCAAATGAAAAGAATGACAAAAACCAAGGAAACATAAACTTCCCATGTAAACCAAAAACAAACTGGCACCAGGTGTGTTAGGAACAAACTTGCTGACATGCAGTTTTCATCACAAGCCTGACTGTCAATCAAAAGTAGGATTTTTTTTTTTTCCTGCTCTGTTAAAGAGCGACTTCATCGTTAACTGTGATGATGATGTTATACTGTTTTATCATTCCAGGTTAATGACAGTTAAGGGTCCATCAAACCTTCATGGGGTTTTTTTTAAATGTTTGTTTGATTGTCAAGCAAACCTGCAGAACTGCAAAAGAAGCTCGACTCAGAGCCGCCGCTCGTTTCATGCTGAGAGAGAAAAAAAAGAGCTAACGAGGCGCGTCAAATCCCAACAACAAAAAAGACTCAGCGAAAGTGTCAGCAGGTGGTGTGACTCACACACAAACAACCGCATGCATGAACACCAACTGTGACTGAATGACGGACGACTGTGAGTGGAGCTGGTTTTTATGTGGATGATGATCGTCACACACCGCTACAGAAGTACACACCAGCACCAACACAAGCAGTACACACGCTCGGCTGTGCAGACACACATACCACTGTGGGTGGGTTCATGGAGCATGGTGAGATATTGTGAGATTTGCCAACCTATAGGAGACTGAGTAATTGAAGAGTTTGATTCCGAGCGCAACATTTTGCTCCCGTGGTGATGAACTAGAAGGAACGATATCATGTCGAGCAGGAGGAAGGATTGGCAGGAAGAAACAGAAATCAAAGATTATTACAGGCGACAGCAGAAACAAGAAGAGAGCATAGAGATTTCAAGACTGCATGTGGGCACAGATATAGGAAGCTTTCATCAAGTAGGAGCACATCTGAGAGCAGAACGTGTACCTCTGAATCTTCTCAGACAAATCTGCTGACATAAACAACATTTTAAAGATATTTTCCTTCACTTTTTTTTAAAGTATCAGATATTCATTTTGGAGCGCTGTGTTGTGTTAAGTAAGAACAGACCTCCAGAAGAAGAATTAAACCTCCAAAATAAAAGCACGAAGCAAGAAGAGAAACAGGAAGAGCGTCTCAGTAGTTTTTGTCCACTTATATTCAAACTGAGGATTAGACTCTTAATGGATCTGGAGCCAAGAAAACACTTAATTCTGTCACAGTCTGTTACTTTAAATAAACATGTGAAGTTATTAAACCATATAAAAGATGACTATTTCAATGAATAGAATACTTCTAAGAGTGATGTGGATTGAGACATGGATTAGCCAACTTTCTTTTTCTCTGTAAAAACAACAACACAGTCTAAGAGAAAACAAAATAATACAGAGGACTAGGTGTGTTTATCATCCAGCGGTCTACCGGCCGTGCTTTGGGGGCGCTCCTGTGGTGAACTCTTGAACTCACCTCGACAGGGATCGTTCTTTACCAAGAACTCATCCAGAGCCATCCAGCCTCCTCCCACCCGCACCATCACAGTGCTGCGCAAGATCCGTACCAGCCGGAGCTGCTGAGAGTCTCCAAACTACAGCGGAGAAGGGGGGGGGGGGGGGGGAGGAGGGGGGGGGAAGGAAAACAAAGAGGGGACGTGTGAAAACACTGACCTGAGTGTGAGCACTCAGTCACTACAGGCTACAGGCTGTGCAACACTGGAAACCAGACTGCTGTGCACAATCTGACTTATTCCACGTTTATTCTTGATTTTATTTTGGAAAGTGACAAATTTAATTTATATATAAAGTGCAAAAATTTCAAATTAAAACAGCCATTAAAAGATCATTTGTGCCCGATTCAGGACTGATTTGGTTTCCATGTTGCACAGATTTTTATACAAACAGATTAAAGCAGAAAAACATTTTCATTCTCAAAGACACAAATTACACCAAAGATCAATCCAACTGGATTTCTTCTATAAATGTGTGTCAACGTATGTGATCTAAATGTTACTAAATGTACTCCTCCTGCGTAACTTTTCACAATAGAGTATCCTTTTGATACTAAACTTCATGTTTGTTATCTCATAT
This sequence comes from Labrus mixtus, assembly GCF_963584025.1. Lineage (NCBI taxonomy): Eukaryota > Metazoa > Chordata > Actinopteri > Labriformes > Labridae > Labrus > Labrus mixtus. Next base: position 5,599,364 of record NC_083617.1, on the reverse strand, counting down.
TTAAAAGCCTTCATGTAGAGCCTGGCATAATTGTCGATGGGTTATTTTAAACATTGTGTATTGATATCTGTACATATCATTGATTTTTTTTAAATCTTAATCGTGTTAAAAATGTCAGAAAACAGACTTCATGTAACTTAAAATTCATTTGTCATATTTTTGGGACAAATGACAGATACTTAAGAATCACATAGTTTAATTAGATTACCTCTAAAATATCAGAATCAGTGTGAAAGCTTTAGTTTCATTCAGGCTCTACGTTGGTATCTGTTTCAACTTTATCTGATAAAAACTGTCCCATCTGTTTAAACCACATATTACAGCTTTGCACACTTGACTTAAAAAAGCCCTTTTATGACATTTTAAAAATAATTTCAGCTAATTTGTGGTTTTCAGGCCATAATGTCTGACTTAATTTGGCAGAGTCATGCTTCAGCTATTGTGTAATTAGCCTGTAAGAAAAACCCACATAAACTGAAGGCACATTGTCACACCACTAGGAGGCACTAGAGTATAATAATAATTTGCCTTCATCTCAGCAGCCACACACACCAAACACTGAGCGTGTCATGGGTGTGAATGGCTGGAGGATTATGAGGTGACAGTTGTCAGAAGTCGGCCAGTTGGATGTGACCGCGAGCATTAGCACAAAAACACACGAGACAATCACAGCCGCATGCGTTCCATCAAAACAACAACAACAATGAAAAAAAAAAAAAGAAGCAATTTCACATCATGATCAGGCGGACAAAAAGCAATCTCCTGAACTTTGTTGCACTTCTCTACAGCTATGACTCAGGATGCATTCACACTGATGCAGACCCAATGCAGCTAGCTCCAATGACACACTGAGAACAACATGAGGAATGGTTCTGATCGGTTCTGTCTAATCCACCACGGTGCGACACGCAGACATGACCAAACACTGATGACCCTCAGCTAAGTGCCTACTATCTCATGATATCTCTTCAGCTGGTGATATAATCCCTCACTTATATGATTATCAGAATGATTTGAATGCCGCTGGTGATTTTTAGTGATCAAATACATTAAAGGTGATGATGATCTGAAGGAAAAAACGAGGCACAAGACACATCTTAAGAATAACCATTTACCAGAATACAGCTTTCCAAAACGGCAACGTGTAGGTTGGGGGCATGATTTTGATTTTCCCTGTTTGCTATTGTCTCATCGCCGATTAAGGAGTCATGTAAGCAGTGAACCAGACCAAACTGTCAAAAGATATGATTTCAATTCAATGTTGTGTGAAACATAAATACAATCTCCTTCAATCTAAAACCTCTTTCTAACACCGCCCATTATTAATCTTACTGCAACAAGAAAGCATGTGGCATACATGAACCCATGAGTTTTTAAATTGCAACATGCAATTTCTTCAAGACATGTTCAGTTAAATAAAAAAACAAAAAAGCAAAGTATTCATTGACATCATTGAGGTTAAGATAAATTGATAAATAAAAGTGTCAGCCAATGATAAAGTAAGTCATTCCCATGAGACTGAAGCGCCAAAGGCAAGCACACAGAAAGCGTTTTTTTTTTTGTTTTAAAACAGCCCAGCAGATGAACTTATGCCTGTGGACCGATATAAAAAAAACATGTGCTGAAATGGTTTTGGCACTTTTATACTGCATTTCTGAAACTCAAAAGCAGATAAATAAACATTTGCTACGCTAACGATCACCTGGATCTTTATAACGTTTGATCTTTGGCATCAGAATAATCTAAAATAGGCATGAATCGTAAAACTTAAAAACACAAGACGGCTGATTCTTCGTTTGTCTCTTTAGAAAAAGTTATGTTTTGACTTCATCTTGGACTTAGAGGTAACCTTAGTCCAATGTTCCTTACGGAGTCAATCAGACAGCCTTATATCTTTATTTCTACTTCTGAGTTTCAGTCTTTCAACATCAGCCAGGAATCTGGGCAGAGAGTGTTACTTGGAAAGCAAACATGGTAAATGAGCAGCACACAAGGTTTGAGAGCAGAAGAAGACTAAAAACAGAAGAGGACTTGGATATGTACCTGGTTTCCAAGGTAGAACTGGTGATGTGAGGAAACAATAAAATATAGAATTATTAGACATTTTTTTAAAGTATCTTTGACATTTATTGCAGCAAATTCAACACCTACCTTCCACAGCTTTTTTTTAAATCATGGCATTGCTTAGAGATGTTCAATTATCAAAGTATCCTTACCCGGTATTTGTTGGCACCAATTTGCTCCACTTGGAATCGTTTTGGACATTTGCATTTTGCTACTTGACGTGTAACCTAAAACCAGAAAAAAACATTTTTTATTGACTCACAATTCTCGTGTAATGTCTCTGGATTTAGAAATGCCGGGCATGAGAGTTTGCGTCACCTCATCTTCAATTTTGTCGGCGTCTGTTAGAGGTTTGTAGGCGTCCTTGTTGGGATGAAGGGCTGCCACGAACTCGTAGTAGTCGATGTAGCCGTCGCCGTCTCTGTCGAATATGTCTGCCACAGCGCTCATCTCCAGACGACTGGTGGGGAATTCTATTGAAGAGCCCATGAAGTGTTAAAAAAGAGCTTTTCTCTGACTGCGGTACATTGTAACCTCATATGTATCATACTCACTGGAGGAGAGAATGCCCTCTATGAACTCCTGTCGCGTCACTTTGCCATCTTGATCTTTATCGATGCGACGGAAGAAGTCCATGACGCGGGACTTTTTATGGTTCATCCAGCGCATGTAGCGCTTCCGCCACACATCAAAGTCAAAGTTGGCAAATTCCTTCAACTGAAAACAAAAAGAAAAGAGATATGAGCAACCAGAAACTGCAAAAAAAAAAAACATCAGGAAAAAAAAAAGCCAGTACAGCTTGATTACCTCCTCCAGTCTGTCCAAAGCATCGTTGAGTTTCCTCCTGCGGTCCAAAGCGAGCAGCCACACGTGCTGCCACTTAGTGACCAGCAGGTTCACTCTGGGGTTTTTGGTCTCAATGGGAGGTTGTGTTGCTGACGCATACATTGTTTGTGTCGGAGAACGTTTTCCTGTTAGTGAAAGACAAAAAAGGATTAACAGTGACATCATCCCAGGTGTTAAAACTGACACAATGTGGTGTCACCCTGCAGCGACTCAGCACTGGGCCAGATGGCTCAGGTTCACGCTCTGTGTGAGCTGTATTTATGTGGTACATACTTCCAGGTCTTCCTTTGCCGAGCACGGGGATGTGAGACTGGATCTGGGGCTCGGGGGCAGCCTTCCTTTTGTGTGTCTTTGTGATTGTGTCAACATCTGGTTGCTTCCTGGTCATTTCCTCCATGAAAGCCTGCAAGGACAACCAAAAAGTGTGCGTCTACTTCATGCTGTATGTGCACTTTCTTACAAGTCAACTTCAGGAAGCAGAACAGCTTCGCAGTTATCCGAGTTTCACTATACCTGGTGATCTGCTATGAGGCTTTTGACCTCCTCGAGCTCCTGCGGCAGCACCTCTTTGTCCTTGTTGTTGAGGTTGGTCTCGGCCCACTGCAGCCAGGTCAGCAGATTCTCCAGCAGGTCCTGAGTGGTTAACAGCTCGGTGAGAGCCGTGGCCAGTCGCTGCTGGTGCTGCCTGGCCCAAGCCTGCACCTGGAACATTAACGTTGCACAGAATAACAATCATTTTTCTGACGCTGCCCAGAGTGGTGATTTGTGCAGAAAGGCTTCTTCTATTGAAGCCAGAAGCGTCCAACTTTTAAACCAACGGGTATGACAGAGCAGCCTGGCATGTGTGCAGGGATGCAGCTGTGCACTGACCTCTTCAAACCGGGCCTTAATGATGGTGTTCCAGTGTTTGATGGTTGTGATAGAGTCTGGATGGCAGATGGTCAGAATAGCCTCCCCCATACTGGTCGCTTTATTTAGAGCCACTCGCTTTTCTTCCAGTTTCTTCATGAACTCCTGAAAAACAGCAAATGGAAAAGAGTTGTGGAAAGTGGAAAATCTCATGTATAATGTGTAAATTGACCGGGTTTCCCTGGGCAGAAAGAGAAACGTTAAGACACAATCCGGCTAAATAGAGGTCAAATAAAAGAATAAAGAATAATATCTCAGCAAATAATAATAAAACATTTTAAATGTTGGAGTGAGTGTATATGTCAAAAACATGCCAGCAGGTTTCACTGATTTGTTAAAACAACAAACACAGTCATAAAAACTAAATTTAACTTCTTGAAGCTTATGTGAGGAACTTTTGAATTCTTGTTTATTTTGGCACCTCGACAAACAAAGCCTTACAATAGAGTTCTTCGTTCTTGTTTAGTGCTTTTCTCGTTGTCTGACTACTCAAAGCGCTTTTGCACTGCATGCTAAACCTACACATTCACACACTGATGGCAAAGGCTGCTGTGTCTAAGTGACCATCTCATAGTCCACTGCACAGCTCCTACATTGCACCTTTTGTACATTTTGTCTTTTTTATATTGTTATATTTTATATTTTAAATGTTTTAATTCTATTTTATATATTGTAATAGCTTCTTATACTGTATTATTTAAGTTGTTGCTAGTTCTGAGTTATTTCCTTGTTAATTGTTTAGCACTAATACACCAAATCAAATTCCTTATAATAAATAAGTAATCGGCAATAAAACTCAATTCTGATTCTGAAGTAACTAATGCCATCAAGAGGCATCAACAACACAGTAAATTCAATGTGTCATAAACAGTTAAAATTCCTCTCATAGGGCGCCCTCTCCACCAACCGAGTCGAACCAGTGCCTCTCAGTTTATTTAAGCTTGTTTATTGTAGGCAAGCTGAAACGTACTGTAGACTGTAAATATTTGAATGTCTTGCCTTGTGTTGTTCGATGAGCGCCTGCAGAGCCTCCTCATCGTCAGGCAGGCTGCCATGGAAACGCAGACTCTGCTCTGCCTCAGCCAGCCACTCCAGCAGGATGTGAACAGTAGAGTGAAACTCCTCAGCCTGCAATAACAGGACACACACATCAGTCAGGCTCACAGAGTAAGAGCACCTTCTATCTAACCCGTGTTAAGGCCTCCTCTGCAGTACCTGACACAGAGCCTGCTCCAGCCGGGCCTGTTTGGACACAGAGAGGTTGCACACCGTCTCCCAGCGAGTGCTCAGCTCCTGCATCTGGACTTTGACCCAGGACGAGTCATCGCTGGTGTTCTCTATCAGCTCCCTCGCCGATCGTTTGAGGGCCTGAACGCCTACCGTCCGCTTTCCCAACTCCTTCTGGAAAACCTGCAACGATCAATCAACAAGGGACACAATAATTATCCCGATGCTTAAAAAAAAAAAAAAAAAAAAAGCATGCACGCTCTTGCTCTAAATGTTACTCTGATTACTTTATGGTCGATCAAGGACAGATAAATATTTATTATAACTGTCTGAAACATTATCTTTTCCATCCATTATTCAGAGCATAGCTTTTATGATCAGCTGTGAGTGTTTGGTTTGGATAGATTGCTGCTTTGTAATATATGAGAGTGCAATTGCTAGTTACAAAAAAAATCCTTTTCCTGTAACGCTGCTGTTTTTTTCAGTGTTGATTATCAATAAAAAGACGTTTAAAAGAACAATACCATTAGAAAACCATGCACTCTTCTCATATCTGTACTTGACAAAAATCATTAGACAGATTAGAGATAAAAGAGGTAAATTTACAAAAAGTATAAAGATCTGTGTACTTCATGTTTCTTTTTTGGGTATTTATAACAAATAAATCCAACGGAAATTTTAATTTATTGATGATACAAATTAATCCAACTTCAAAAAACGTACTGGACTGTGGAATCGAATTACACTGGGATTAATAAAGTTGTCTGAGTCTAAAAAAGTCTAGCTGTTGATGCAACAAGAAACAAGTTCTGCTCTGTTGCTGATGAAGTTGCAGTTATTGATCAAAACATTAGACATGAGCAAATATAACAGCAGCTTTCCAGCAAACTTCAAAGAACAGGGACTCTCAATGGAAAAGTACTACAGTACAATGCTTTCCCCTTCAGTGCCGTTCCAAAGTCCTTTGTTTTCTATTGTGATGAGAAACAATCAGTGTAAAAAGCAAAGGCTGGTGTTAATGCACCAGTGAGAAGTACTGTGCTCGTGTTTGAGTTTCGATGCTGCTTCCTTTTTTTACACCAGTGTGTAAACTAGCAGCTCTACAGAGATATTTTTAGAGCTTTGGTCATGCTTGTCTTGTGGGTCTTGTGGGTCTTTTGTTACCTTGTGGTTGTCAATCAGGTTGAGAACCAGGTCTATGTCTCCATGTACGGGCTGGTCCTCAGCCATCTGAGGTTCCACTCTGTACAGCCAGTCAATGAGAGCCTGGAGAGCGTCGGTGAACTGGCCTGAGAACAACAAGGCCTCCTCTAGTTTGTTTTGCCTGCAGGAGAGCAAAATGTATTTACAATCCGTGAAGAGGACTTCTCAAGTACTGGTAAAAAATATCACACAGTTGAGTAATGAGTGCTGGACACAAAATATATCCAAAGACAGAAGGAAGACAAAGTACGCACAAGAAAAAGTTGCTAACATTTCTTGTAAATAATCACCACATGTGACATTTGGAGCCCCTCGTCCTATCACTACTTTTATATTATAGAGCTGCCTCTATTACTATATCTTTTCTCCTTGTATTAAATGTCATTATGACGGGTTTTTCTGATGTTCACGTCATGTTATTCAAGCTATTTAGTTTCAGGTAATGCTCCAGGTACTGCAGGCTTTTACCTGCTGGAGTTGTGTATATATTTTTTGTATATTTATGTATATTTGTTTTGAACTATGACGCTCCTATTGTAAGTCTTCTATGCATAATGTAGGTCTTGTGGTCCTTTACTATGACTGTCTTGTATTTCTAATATTTATTTCTAATGTATATCGTTCCTTGCTTTGGACCACATGACCCCCTGAGGTCACCTGATTTGTGGAAGTGTTTCTCCTCACTTGTTCATAAAAAAATAAATGAAGAAAACAACAAATAAGTGTCCCACTGTAAACTTTTGCATACTCCTTTTGCAACATCTAACACATTTGTATACAAACTATACCGCTCTTTCTCCTTTAAAATACTTATTCCACATATGTTTTATATATGAATATATCTTATTTAACCATTTTATGCATTTTCATTTAATTTCCTTTTTGTTATGGACCAAATCACATATGAAAAACAAAAGCATGAACCGTATAGACAATAAACCCTCATTAAGATTCTGTGCCTGATGCTAAGCTATGCTAGGAGATGTATCTTTACCTTTCTACTGACTTCCCACAAACAGTGTCCCACTTGTCCCTCAGCTCGCTCAGCATGTCGTCCAGCTTCTGATTATCATCCTGGAGGGAGGTCTTGTCCTTCAGGGCCCGCCCTGTTCGAGAGGTGGTGTCGTACACGGAGTGTTTGCTGCCCAGGGCTCGTTGGAACTCCTGTGTATAAGAAACAATCGTTAGATATAGTATCATCTGAGCAATAAAGTCATTTTACTGTCTCTGTCTTTAGATGTGTGGGGGGATTACATCAGTGCAGAATGTCTCCCTGTTACTGTTGGCATGTCACACAGCATCTTAATTCTTAATCTGTGTGTTATGCGATTAAGGACACACTATTCTGTAAAGGAAACAAAAAAGGGGTCAAAACTTAAAAGCCACTGCTACCAAGGGATTAAAAGTATCCAAAAGCAAGGTCATCCTCTAATACACTTGGTCCATCCTGGGATTATGATAGGATTAGTACAACATTCCTGCATAACACTGCACAGACAACATGAGGAGTGGGTAGTCCGATACGCAAGCAAATGCACGACTAACGCATTCTGCAGATACAGCCATTCCCATAAATAGCTTTCACTAAACATATCACACATTAAGCATGGAGCGTGTAAGAGCTGCCTCATAACTCAGACTTGGATTGAACGCAGGCGTCGTTTCTGTTTAATGACTGAAACTGTGCTGTAGATGCTGTCAGAGGGTCTCTGGTTATTTTAAGGGGTCATTCTTTTTCCCGCAGTAAATCAAGATAAGATGATGATCAGACACCTTGTGTTGCGTCAGCTGAGTCTTAATTTTGTCCGGATCGTTGGCAATTTCCACTTCCGAGTCCAGCGTCTTCTCGGACTCGTCCAGCCACTCCATCAGTTTGTTCCAAGTCTCGTGGAACTAATGAAGAATGAAGAAACAAACAATTGCGGAAAGCGTTTTGAAAAAGGTATGATTTCATTTGATTTATTGCAGAGGCCTGTAAAATGTTTAGACGATCAGGTTTCCAGAGCCAAGGGAACAGAAGAGGGCCCGCACTAATGAAAAAGCTATAACAGGCTGAAGACTACAAAATGGGCATGACATCAAATGGACCGAGTTTCCAATGATAATAAAAATGTCCTAAAAGCAGTGAAACAATGCCCATATCAGAGCCAGGAGAAATATGTACCTGTTTCGCTCTCTTCCTGGCATCGTCCAGCAGACGGCCGCGCTCAACAGAACGCTGCACCAGCTTCTCCCAGCGGCCCTGCACGCTGAGCAGCAGGTTCTTGATCAGGACCACATCCTGTTTCTGGCTGAAGTATTTCAAATGTGTGCCCGTCTTATCCAGCTCGATGATGTGCTCCCTGTGGGAGTTCACCTCGGTCACAAACATCTGCAGAGAGGGCGCAGGAGGTTCAGGTCAGTTGTTAATGATCAGAAGGATTTTTAATTGACGGAGGGGGAAATGTGAATCGTGTTGGGATGTGCTAATGAGTTACGCACTAAATTATGAAAAGGAGATGGAGTCATTCTGTGCTCATTTCAAATCATTCACTGTCTATAAGCAGACTTCAACTTATACTTTGCCTTTGTAAAACCTACGCTGTTTTCTATTCTATCATTGTTTTTGTTTTGTTATTTTTATCTTTCTAGTACTCGTGAAACGCTTTAAGACATACTGTATCATGCCTGTATGTTCTGAGACTGTAAATCACTGCTATTGCTAACTTGTACATCCCTGGACAGAGGGTTTTTTTTCAGTCTGTTTGCGACTTATGTTTGCTCGCACAAAGATGGATATTCGAGGTTGCCCTGCTGCCAAGTTACCGTCCTGATTATTCTTGTTCGATATGTTTTAAATACTGACAGAAGCATAAATATTGTGTATAAATTATAACCATTACTTTTAATATTGTGCTTGGACAATTCCTCTCTAGAAGTCCCTGTTGTTTTTTTTAGGCAATTCTCCCAACTGTTTGCATGCAGTCATATTCTTGTTCTTCATCATTTATTATATTTGTAATTAAAATGAAATAAATTAGTTGCTCACTGCTGGACTAAAACATAAAGTTGCGTTGAACTGCTTCTACTTTAGCATCAGAAGAATACATTAAAATCATTACAAATAAACATTATGTCATTAGGATTTCATTTCTGCTAACAAAAATCACCTTGTGCTCATCGATCTGAAACATGATGGTCTCCAGCATGAGGGAGGCGGGCGACACCATGTTCAGCGTCTGCTCCGCCTGTGTGAGCCAGTTGATGAAGTCCTGGAGAGAGTTGTGGAAATCTGTCGCCAACGTCAAGGCTTCCTCTAGTTTCACCTGCAGACGGAAAAACAACAACATCACCATCAGGGTCCGCTGCTCATTGAGGGGAAATAATAATCCTGTTATCTTTTTTCTGTCCAAACAGAGAAACTATTTATACCTGTGTCACACTGCACAATGCTGAAAAACAAACCATGTGGTTGCTACAACACTGGATTAAACAATTACACGTCAGTTGTGCCAAACATGACCTCTATTTAAACAGAGGAAGTCGACGTCTCCGGAGGGGGAATGATGAGCTCTTAATTGAATGAGAGAAACATCCACTGCTGACTCCACCGCTGACAAACATCCATTTGTTACGGCCGGGGACCTTGGCAAAGTCTCGTCAACGCTGGGCTAATAGCGTTAATAACCTGATGAGAGTTCTAATGTGTTCCTCTCACTTATTGAGGCTCATGTTGAGGGTAATGCTCAATACAGAACTACAGTGAAGAAGTCACTGCTTATTTCATTATTACAGTCATTTTCTCTCTGCTTAAAAATAGAACACACTCGTCTAGAGGGGTGTCAAATTGCTGCGGAGAGTTTGGCCGGCAGCTGCAGCTCTAAGATCTAGCAGACTCTGAATTCTCTGGATGAGGACCAAACTAAATAGGAAGCAAAGGCAAACCGTGGAGCAGCCAGAAAGAGCATCTCCATATCTGGAAGAAGAGTGCAAAGGGAGAGAGGGAACTGTGTTTATTTAGGACAGAAGAAAATGCCCTCAAAGGACTAGTTAATATGTGTCACAGAGAAAAAATAATTGGCTCTTCATTTGAGCTCTAATAACAATTTTAGCTCCATTATTAATCAACGCTCCACCATGGAAACTTATGAGACAAGGCCAACTGTTTCTGGGACTCAGTAACACTCCTGCTGGGATCTACAGTGTAGCCACCTCCCTCCTTACACCATTCATTACCAGCCCCAGGATTAGAGGCTTACAACTACAGCGTCACGGCTCAAGTGTCTGTCGGTCGATCTCTCTCTCTCTCTCCGGGGCCTGAAAGCTGAAGTTATGATTCATTAGGGTTTCTGTTCTCACCACGAGCTCTGACCGCATACCTTTCTCTCAGCGACCTTCCCCTGCACAGCCTCCCATTTGTCCTTGAGGTTGCCGAGGTCCTGCTCCGTGTTGCTGTCGGAGCCCTCGGGCGTCACGGCGAGCAGCTGCTGACCCTTGTTCATCAGCTCCTGATACAGCTCCTCCTTCACCTCCAAGGCAGAACACAACTCCTGGAAGAAGGGAGCACAATGACACAAGATGAGAGATGGGTTCACTAAAACAGATTGGATAACAGCTAGACTTTAGTTTGGGTCAGCAAAGTGAAAGTCTTACAGTCCTACTGTACAATCATTTTTTTTAAAGGCAATATCTCAGAATGTTCATCTATGATGGTTTTACAATCAGTCCTTTTGCAGTCTTTAGATATTAGTGCATATGAAAAAGAAAAGGCAATCAAGAGCCACTATGCCTGTGTGTCACCATGCAGTTCTAAAAAATCTTCCCGTCCTCAATTATCACGTCCAAGTCAATACGACTAATAACTCTTAAAACATCCAGAGTCCATCCATTTACATATCAACATGTCTATGTTCACCATATTCACACTTTTTTCTCATAGTCCACTGCACAGCTCCTACATTGCATCTTTTGTACATTTTGTGTTTTTTATTTTTTATATTTTACATTTTTAAATTCTATTTTATATATTGTAATAGCTTGTATTCACCAATACACCAAGTCAAATTCCTCGTATGTGTAAATGTACTTGGCAATAAACCCCGATTCTGATTCTGATTCTGATGCAAAGCTTAAGCATTGGAATAACTGATGAAGCTTGAATTAAGAAAGAGGTCGGACTAGAATCGTTTCTGACAACATTTACGAACATGACAACTTAAAAAAAATCAAGACATTACAGAAAGTACGCTCTCAGTCTTATTTGCTTTGTTTGTCTGTATATTTTATTTGTTATTTTTAAATGTTCTTCATAAATGAATGAATGAATACAGAGAAAGTACCGATGTGTTACTCCACAAGTTTTTTTTTAAATACCACTGCAATAATGTTTCTCTGCTTCTATTTATTCTAGGTTTTTTTGTTTGTTGTTTTATTGTTTACAAAATGTCTCCTTACTTTTTTTGTGTGGAAAATGACAAGCAGTTCAGATGACTAAACTATGCAGACTTTGTTTCTTTCTTTCCTTCTTGACTTTCATTTCCTTAACTTTAATCTGAATGTCTTTATTTAATTCATGCCAATAAAGAAGACAGAGCTGAATTTAATCCTCTGCAATAAGCGAAGTGTAAGTGATGAGTTTGTCAGTCTTTATTTTTGTGTGTCCAAATTTAGTCCAAAAAAGGTGAAAGAATGAAACGCAGTGAGACATGCAGAGACTGCTCCCACAAACAGTGTAGTGTTACAAGTCTGATGGAAGTTATTTCTTTCAACAAATCTTATTGTTTTTGGTCGACACCGATGCGTATTCTGGGAGAGCTTGTTGTGAGACTGTCTTGAGTTTCACCATTAGGGGGGAAAAAAAAGGAAAACAAAGAAGGTAAACATTCCTAAATTCATCATCGTCGGACACGGCCGAATCAATTTGCAACGCTTTAAAGGCTTTTTTGTCGTCTCCTGCATGGCGATGCAAGTCATGTATTTTGCAGTGTCATTTAATTTTCACACTTCAGATAAAAACACAGAAAAGACACAGTCGTCTCCTTACGAGCCTGCCATCTGTATGTGGCCTTTCATATTGTTAAACACATACCAGATGGGCGTTAAGCTGCTCCCGGGCCGTGTCTGGTAAGCCTCCCACAGCCTTTGATGCCAACAGCTGACGTTCTGTGTCTTTCAGCCATTGCTGCATATCTTCTATCTCACCATGGAAACCTTGGGCCTACAACACAAAACAACCTGAGTCAGGACAAAAGGTGTCTCACACACACACACACACACACACACGTATTGTTAGCAACCTCTAGCTCAGAGAGGAGGATGTCTGAGTTATTAATTCCTTGGATTCATTTTGCTACAACTGCAGATTGAATGAATAAAAACCCTGAAATGTAATGAATTAGATGCAGATCACTAAAAACAAGCTACTTATTTTAAGTTCAATGTAAAACTGTTACAATTGAACTGGGCTGATAACACTGAGATGCAGGAGTGAGTGATACAGTCCTTTCTCTTAAATGCCATTATACTATTAAATGGGCAGGAATAAAAACATGCACACTCATTTACAGAAAACTATCGCATATGCATTTGAATATATTTAGATTCCTATATTATAATCCTTTATTTATTTATTTGTATTTTTCAGACATTTATAATCCAGTTTTCCACACTGGACAGTTCTTAGTTATCTTTCTTCTGTCTGTTTTTAGATACTTCATTTTTAGTCTGTCTGTCTGTCTGTCTGGGAGTAAACTGGGCCCTAAAGAAAGCTGTGCTCATTGGATTTTTGGCAGATCTTACTGAGAAATTCTCCTCATTCTCATCTTGTAAAACTCTGTCAGAAACTTGACAAACATTTCTCCTCCTCTCTCGGATCAAAGCCCCCTCGCTAAATGTCAAGGTTCTGAAAATAAACTCTGCAGGAAGCAAAAGGAAGGGAGGAGACTTCTCCAAGAGCATCGTGTGGCTTTGACGAAACATTCCTGCTCTCTGGTAGAAAAGGATAAATCAAGGCTTAAAAAAAGAACAATAAATAAACACAAATATGTCCAAAGTTGATACAGTTGGGGTGAAAATGATCGTTATACCTGAAGCAGAGAACTCTCCAGTTGCTGCTTCCTCTGCGTCGTCTTCTCCAGGATGGCTTTCCACCGCTGGTTCAGGTTTTCCAGCTTGCTCTGAAGACTGGAAGCTTCCTCTCCAGCACTGGACTCCACCAGATCAGTACCGGCTTTATTGACTGTCTCAACCGTCGCCTTGTGAGCCAAAACGTCATTTTGGAGAACCTGAAGAGATAAAGCAGACAGAAATGTCTTGACGTTAGGAAGCACAGGGACATAAAGCTGCATGGGTAAAGGTTCATTTTGAGAGAGAAAATACAGCAAATTGTGACTAAATCCATTGCTGGCTTTTTCCATTTTCATGCATTCAATGTAATGTGGGGTTGACTTTTTTTCATACATGGTGCTTGGCGAGCTCTATCTCGATGGCTTTGGGGTCTCCTCCTGCCTTCCTCTGCTCGTTCAGAAGCTCCTCGGTGTGGCTCATCCAGGCCAGCAGCTCGTCCAGTGCGTGCTGAAACTGCCCCAGAGCCAGAAGGCCTCCCTCCAGTTTGTGCTGGATTAATGACAGATTAAACCATTAGATACACACTGACCCGCATACAACACATTCCACTGCATGTTGGAACCATTGTTCAGGATGTTTTGTATGTATTAAAAGAGCAAAAAGCAACATAGATCAGTATCAGTAAGTAATCACATATCTGTTTAAACTATATATCTTAATTTCCCCAGCAATATATTTTGAAGCTTTCTGTCTGCACGCTTATTTTCTATTCTGACCTGTCTGCTGATGATCTTCTCATCCAGGTTGTCCCAGAGCATCTTGAGCTCGGACATTGGCTCCTGGATGGCGCTGCGATCCGCCTCCTCTGTCACCTTCTTCAGCAGGAGGCCTGCCTGGTGGTTCAGGCGCTCCATCTCAATTTGCAGCTGGTACGCCTCTCCTTTGAACTCCTGAATCATACAGTGGTACACCCAGTCAGTCAACAGAAGCACAAAGCTTCATGGACAGTTCATTATTCCCTGTTAGCTGAACAATGCGTCTTATTGTACATCAAACAGTGTGACTGCTTTTTTTTTTCTGTAGAGCTTTTGTACGGGGATAAAAAGGGAAACTAGGGCAGGTTATGATTAAAGCAACATAAACACAGCTGCTACATAAGAGATCTTCTGTGACAATGAATACTGCAGCAATGTAAGGAATAAATACTCCAAGGTCGATGCACATCATGTTTACAGAAATACAAATACAAGACTGTACCTTGAGCTCGACCATCTGCTGTTTGACAGTTTCCAGGTCCGTGCCTACAGGTGACATTGAATCCAGTTTGCTCTCAAGAATGTCCACCCAGTCGAACATACCCTGAAAACAAGGTGGGAAGCCATTGTTACTGGCAAACAAAGCTTTGTGCACGGGGAGTCATGTTTCATTCAGTGTCGTGTTAAGCTCTACATCTTACAGTTAGCCTCTCGTAAATCTATGCGGCTGACAAATTGGGTAAAAAGACAAAAAATGAAAGGCAAGCCCTGTAATACAAAACTGTAATCTTAAAGAAGAATAAATGGGGATCTTAAATGAAAGTAAAAGTAAAGCAGAAGACTCTTTCTTTTAAAGTTTGAGCCAATAATAGCACAGCTCTGCGGTTTGTGTTTATTGTTTCAAAATGAACAGGTCTCTCATAAAATGTTGTATCACTTCACTCCACTGCAATAAAAGCAGCAAAGCAGGGTAATCAGTGGTTTCATCTGAAACGCTTTACATAAAGTGGCTCACTGTGTGCGTCCAAATTTAAACACTTATTTGAGCTCCGAAGAACTACTTTATTTTTTAACGAGTTATACAGTAAACATCTTAAAAGTGAAATTAAGAAAGTTTTGAAAAGTCTGTTTTGGGGTAAGTTATGGAAAAATTGCGCCACAATTTCACCAAAAAGCCTGAGACAAGAAAAATCCCTCCCATTAAAGAAAATAAAAAAAATTAATGATCTTGTTTGATTGTGTTCAGAAAATGACTTTCCTTTCTCCCTTCCTTGAAGAAAATACAGTACAGACGTGTTATAAGTACCTGTAGGCCATCCTGAAACTGCACAGCAGCCTGCATGGCCTCCTCCAGTCCCTCCACTCTCTCCTTCCACGTCTTATTGAGATATTCCCACGCTGAATTCACCTGAAAGATCATATAAAATCTTCACCAACAAGCCATATGCAACAAAAGAAAGCCTTAAGGACTCTCCAAAGTCTTCTGTCTTTATAAGATGGCTTTCTCTATAATCTGTACCTCATCGAGACTTTTCTTTATCACAGGTTTATCAGGTTCCCCGCAGGCGGTCATCAGCTCTGCACCCTGGTTTTGAACCACTTCAAGTTCTTCCTGCAGCCCATCGATCTCCTCCTTGAATCCCTGTAAGAATCAAAAGCAGTTTTTCCTCCATTGCTCTAAACCACTCTCACGTTGAGTCAATAAGCCGAGTCATTTCTGGAGAATCTGTCTACCTCCACAAACTCCTGCTGCTGTTTGACGACTGACGGGTCGACGCCAGGCTCCTCCAGCTCCCTCAGCAGGTCCTGGCTGTCTTTGATTGTGACGATCAGAGCACAGTGGTCGCACCAGAACTTGTCTGCCAGGTCCATCACATCCAGCAGCTTAGCCTCCCGCTCCTCCAGTAAGGCCTGGATGTCGCTCCAGAGGAACACCATCTGGTCCAGTTTGTCTTGAACAGCTTGTGTGATTAAAAAACAGTGAATATACAATAAATCAATTAACAGTGTTAAGATGTAGAACACAAACAGAAGGCACAGACATCAGCATGTTAACCTCAGCGGTGTGTGCTGGGGGAACAAATCTCACACATGTGGACAGCTTTAATGAGAAAGTGTTTGCTCTTTGTTTCTTGCTATGAAATAGATCGGTATTCACATAAAATCACACCTGGGAAAATGTTTTTAGGGCTTTGTGAATTAAAACTTCAAGTAAAAGCTTTCGGGATGTTATGTCCTGTCTCAAATTAGAAATGCAGGATAATCTTACTATGGTGGAGAAAAAAGTTTTTTAAGACCTGGGAACACTTATCATCTAACTTCCATCAGACCGAAACAACATAAGCTTGAAGTGTTTTTTTTTTTTATTTGACCCTTGACACAGACCTGACTCTGTGGAGGTTGTTGCACTGCAAGTTAACTCCAAGTCAGTGTGCCTTATTGATAATCCAGGAAACATGTTTGGGATGATGGGTGAGTGGTGGGTGGTAGGGAAGAGCTACTGTACTGCATCAGGTATCACTGTTACTGCCACAGGATTCTGTTTATCTTTATGGTTCTGAACTTTACTGTTCTTAATGTGGCAATGTGGAATGTGCCTGCTCAACCCTGGTGCCTTTTTGTTTGTGTATTTCTAATAATGACACATGTTTCTAGGGGGGAGAAATAAAAGATATATGCATGCCTCTAATATTTTTCTACTGTTGCCTTATTAATATGCTATTTGTCTCATTTGGCTTTAAGCGTATTACAAAATCCTCTGAGAGAAAAACAATTTAAAAAAACAAGATGATGTGTATCATACCTTTGGCTGAAATGTCCTCGTCGGCTCCTCGAGACCGAGCGATCATCTCCTCGCCACGCTCCTTCAGTGTCCCATAAGACGGCTGCAGCTTCTCCAGATCCACAGAGAAGGATTTATTCTCTGTAATCTGCTCCTTGATCTTGTCCAGCTCCACCGAGATGGACGGAGGCTGGCGCAGACGCTCAGCTATCCGCTCCAGGGATTCCAGCATCGGGTCGATTTTATCATGGAACTGGTGAAGGACAAAGACAGAAACACCTCAGAGTGAATCCATACATTATACTGTGAGGTTAATGTCACTTCAGGAGGCTGTAAAGTGTTTGACTCCAGATTTATAGACGGCCAATGTTTGTCTGAGAATAAATAATATGCTAACTTCTGTGATGAAATGCCTGTGTGTAAAATGAAGCAGAATAAGTTAATTGACTGAAAATAATATCACTTTTATGATACTAGAACGATCTGTTTCTCTGCTTCCAAATGTAATAATTTGCTGTTTTTGTCTGTTTCATGTTATTGTTTATATTCTTATAAATAAAACAGCTCAGTTCCTGGAAAATTGTGGTGGACGTTTTGCAATACTTGCTCATGTTTCTTGACTTAATTAATAGATACATCAAGTAAACACATGCAATGAATAACTGTGGTTAACCTAGTTAAGGCTTAAAATATGCTCAATATGTAAAACCAACCAATCATAAAGCTTCTCATAATCTCAATTAAACTGCCTATTTTCAATGATAACGTACTTAATACAAGAAAATTTTCATCTTATTGGCAGATTATTCATATTTAAAAAGGAAACCTTTCTTTATCATGGCTGCAAAGCGACCATGCAAACTTCATCTGGCAGAAGAAACTTTTAAAAACATGAATGCAACATGTACAGAAGAGTTTAATAATAAAAATAAAAATCATAATCAAATATTAATATCCAATAAGGATCAAAACATTTCCTATGGGTCATCCATTGTACGTCTTCTCCTTACCTGTGTAGATTTGGAGATGGCCTCATCCAGAGTAGCAGCTCTCTGAGTGACATCAGCCTTGAGCTGGGTGTACAGTTTGTCTGATGCTGTGTACTTCTCTCTGATGGGCGCTCCCTCCACTGGACTGAGCTCGAGTAACTGAGGTCCGGTCTTATTCATCTTGTCGATGTGAGGCTTGTGCTCGGAGATCAGCTCTCGCATTTGCTGCAAAGGAGTCGGCACATTATTAAAACAGTTGCTTTGAGTCATTAAAACTTTTGTAATGAGCATCTGTGAGGTGTGTTTTCTTTTTACCCTGAGTTCCTCTTGCTGCTGCCTCAGCGCCTCGTACTCGATGGCAGGTAGAGGAAGCTGACTGAAGGTGCTCAAGGTCTCCTGGAGCCACGGCCACATCTCCTCGTAGGTCTCCCAGAACTGACTGGCCAGAGACTGAGCACGCTCCAGCTGCAGACAGCGCTCTGAGTTCAGCTGACTGACGACACCGTATTTCTCCAGGAGAGTCTGGGTCTTGGCCTGGTTGAGAAACAAGAGCGCCATTAAACTTATGTCCATGTAATGAAAAAACAAACAAGTGATGACATGTTAATAATTAAAATGTAATGTCTTCACCTTCAACATCTCTTTCTCCTCTGGGTTTTTGCTGTTCATGATGGCCTTTCCAGTTTTTACAATATCATCCACAGCGTCTTTGTGCCTCATGATGTCCATAGAGAAGATCTAGAAAACCGGTAGAGTGAGTTAAGCTGGCTGTTCCAAAAACAAAACCGCTGTGTTTACTGTACTTTGCTTAGATGGAGGCCTGTGTCTATCCATACACACACACACACACACACACACACACACACACACACACACACACACACACACACACACACACACACATTATGACAGGCTAACCTTCTGTGCTTGGAGCTGGGCTGTGGTTTGGTCCTGCTCCAGCCTGATCTCGCCCATCGAGAGCAACTTCTTCTCAGCCTCAGTGAGCCAGGAGAGTTCAGAGTCTGCAGCCTGCTCAAACTGGAAACAGAAAAGAAACATTATCTACTACTGCGAATGATACAACTCTTGAAAAATGCATTAATTCAAGTAGTGGAATAGCCAAACACATTGTCTATCAGCTGGTGTACCTGCTGTGACTTGAGTATATCAGCATTGATCTGGTCGACCTGCTGGTTGATGGTGTCAGAGACGGCTCTGTATCGCTCATTATCCTCAGTCACCAGCTTGTCCAGACCCTCCCGAGCGTGCCAGGGGATCAGATCCAGGAGAGAACTGCTTAACTCATTCAGCTTGTCCATTGAGGATTTTTTGTCTTTGGTCTCCTTCAGCAAGTCCTGTGCAGGGTTACGTCAAACACAGAAAAAACAGCTCACTCAGACGGTCTTGGAGGTTTTAATGTTGAATATTGACAATGTATTTCTTCTTACCTTCTTCCTGCTTTGTGCATGAACAAGCTGCTCTCCCACTGGCTCCTGCTCAGCAAACGTTCTGGTCTCAGTCTCAACTTTCTCCAGCCAGGAGCTCAGATCCTCATGAGTGTGCTGCAGCTTCGAGGAGAGGTTCAGAACCTTCTCCAGCTTCTTCAAAACATTGTCACTCACAGAGTTGATCTCAGCGTACTTTGTTTTGATTCCGTCCAGTTTTCCTTGAATTACAACAACTTCATCACCTGTATAGAGAAAGTTAATTGTCATTAAAGGTGTTTTGCATTTGTTCTGCATTATGGAGATGCAGCTGAAAAAAGATTCATGTCAGTGATGTCATGACAAGAAATAGTGTTGGAGGTAACATTTAGCAGTTCCACAGAGACATTGGGTCTACAGGGTTATAGATCTGACTAATCTTTGACCATGCAAGGTTTTTCGAAGTTGCAGCCTTGGATGTTAAAGATTATAGTCGATGTAAAAATGAAAAAGAAAGCAGTTTCTTGAGTTTCCAATTAAGGCTGGCTACAATTGCAAAGGGATTCCCATTAGGTCCCTTGTTTTTAAACAATAGAAATATACAGCCTGGTCCAAAAAATATTTTGGTCTATAGCTAATTTCTTTATCCATAGATACTGTACTGGGGTTAAAATGTGTTTGTTTTAACTCATCTGTTTTGATTATAATTATAGAAAGAGTTATGCAGAAATTTGCATAATTATGGGCGTGATTGATTTGACTGACAGGTGGGAATGTTGTAGCTTTTTGCCAGGAGGCTAAACACCAGCCTCAGTTTTATATCTTTGCTAGTTTCTAGATTGCTTAAAAAGTAGGATGAAGTCAGCATTTCCAACATGGTGCCTGACAGCGTTTGGCTTAAAGCCTCTTTAGAAACCGATGTGTGACTTCACTGAGACTACGTCCATGTTTCATACAGTCTATGGATACTTGTCTGATGATCGAACTTGAGGGGACATCTTTAAGTTGAATTCTTAGCAGCAAAAAAATTAACTTCCAAAAAAAAATCTATAACTAACTAACTAATAATTTGGTCATTAACAACTTTGAAAAACTTTAAAAAAGGCAGTAGAGCTTATTATAGAGGAAGAACTTTTTGCTTGGATTTTACTGAATGACCTGTGATCAGAAAAGAAAAGATAAAGTCAGACATGCCTGTTGATTGTTTCAGAAGCTCCATCCCGTTAGAGATGGCCTGGTCAACATTCTTCTTTCTCAACTCAATATCACTCTGTAGTGCCTGGAAGGAAAATATAACCTTAGAAAGTCATTAAGATGGAGGGATAAAAACTTCTCGCTGAAAACAATGCAGGACACACAAATAACTATAATCAACTGAAACATGATGGATGAAACTTAAATGAAATGACAACATAATGCTTGGCCTGAGGAGGAGGAGGAGTGTGTACCCGTTGTTCTGCCAGCTGCTTTTCAAGAACACTTATTTTGTAGTCCTCCACAGACACCTCGCTCAGCTTCACGTGGACCTCGTTGAGCCAGTTCATGAGGTCCACCTCGTCCTCTCCAAACAGCTGGGCGTTAGCCAGAGCCTGCTGCAGCATCTCGGCTTTCCTCCTGCATCGCTCCTGGAGCTCTATGTAACTGGCCTGGGTGGTGTCCAGTTTGGACTGAACAAACTCCTTATCGTCCACTGAGCTCACAGTTTTGAGCATCTGACCCAGACTGACGGCCTGAAACAGGTCTTTACTGTGTTTCATTATCTCCTCCTCTAAGGCCTGACCGAGGGA
The DNA here is from genome assembly GCF_963584025.1 of Labrus mixtus. NCBI lineage: Eukaryota > Metazoa > Chordata > Actinopteri > Labriformes > Labridae > Labrus > Labrus mixtus. The sequence goes on along the minus strand of NC_083617.1, from coordinate 5,578,334 downwards.
GGGGGGGCGATGGGAAACGAACCAAGGACACATGACACAAACGGAAACACAAACAAATAAAATAAAAATATGAAAACATAATGGGAAATAATGAAAAAGCACAAACTAAAAATAACAAGCGGAAATAATGAAACTGAATTCAAATGGGTCGAAAAAAGAAGTACTGATGATGAGAGATTCTGGATTTTACCTTATGCTGAGAAATCTGATCTTCCAGTTTTGACGTCTCGGTGCCGATGGGCTCAGAGTTAGCCAGCTGTTTCTCTGTAGCTGCGAGCCACTCGCTCAGTGGCTCCAGGGTCTCATGGAACTGCTGAGTGACCACTAAGATGCTCTCCAGTTGCTTGTGCCTGAGACAGTTGAGCAGAACATAATTAGTAACACAGTAATACAATTCACAGAGAGACAGGCAGATTTATTTTGCACATAGCTATTAGCAATATGTGTTATTTGGACAGAAAGCAAAACTTAAATAATGTTTCACAGCCCAGTCATGAATTTGATCCAGCGTAATTTGAGTTTCATGAGATGAGGAAATTAATGAGTATGTCAATTTTAGAATTCAAACAGATTTGAACATTCAACTCTTCATTTCAAGTCATTAGCTTGACATTTCTTGAAAGAGGCTTTAAATGCTTTTTGCGGAGAGCAACATGAGCAGATTATTTCTCTTCCGTCTGCACAGTCCACATGCAAATACTGCCTGAGGCAAGTTAGCTTAGATTAGTACAGAGAATGGAAACAGAAACAAAGACAGTTCCCAGTCTGCCTAATATAACTGCTCACTGGCCTCTTATTTACAACAGAAACATAGAGAGTGGTATTCATAGTCTCATCTGTGTTTATGTGCTTTTTCTGTTATATTCCTTTAAGTGAAGAATATAGGGGTTCTGACTGTCTGTAAAAGTTAAACATGATCAAAAAGTAGGTAAAAGGTCATGGTAAAGGTATTGGGCGAGCCTCTTTATCTCCGACTTTAATTGTGAAGTATTGCATTTAGAGGCTTGTATAATATTACACTTGTTTATACAGACCTGTTTTCAGCCTTCTTCAGCAGACTGTCCCACCTCTGCCCGAGGCATTCGATCTCTTTTGCAACCTTCTCCTTATCCACAGACTCGGCCAGTTCTGCAACCTTCCCTCCCTCTTTCTTTATCAGCTCCACTGTTGGCTTTCGGTCATCCAGCAGTCTCTGTAAGAGCTGTCAAAGCCAAACAAAAGGAGGAGAGTTATTGGGTGCCTTAAAACATGCTCTCACCGAGGGCATTGCTAGGTGGTGAAAAACAGTAAATCTAACAGGCACAAATTAAGCGTCCAATAAACTTAAAGCTTTTGTAGTGTACTCAACTTTAACAATAGATGTCAGTTAAACAAGATGAATGGCAGAGTCATAACACTGTGTGGTGTTAAAGCGGAAAGATTAAAACAGAACCGCTGGTGTGCTTTTGAGTGTTAGTGTTGACCACGTGACCAGCTTACTTTCTGCTCTTGGATCTGCGCTTTGACGACTTTGAACTCTGCAGACGGAGGTTTCTGATTGGCCACCAGCTCCTCTGTGTCAGTCAACCAGCTGAGCAGTGACTCCAAAGCATCCTGGAACCTCCCACAGCGCAGCAGGGCTTCGTGCAGCTGGGCTGAGCGCTCAGCAATCTGCAAACCACATGGTAAATATTGAAGTCACCTGCTTCAGGGGCCAACCCAAAACTGCGCCCAGTAATTCATCAAAAGGATAACACTATAACAAATAGTGAGAATGAATGACTCATTACTATGCCAACATCTTTTTTTTTCCATTTTGGACCATTATTCACAAGCAAAGATCAACAAGTGAGACTGGGAGAATCAAACCCACCTTTTTGTTGAGGGTATTCCACTTTGTGTTGACTTCCTCCAGGTCATCCTCAAGCTTCTTGGTGCTGGTGCCCTTAGCAGCAGTTTGGATCAGACCCTGGCCGAGGGAGTTGATGTCTTGAAGCTGTGTGTGCAATGGGTCAATGTCTGCTTTCTGGAAATCCTAAAGACAAATCAAACAAAACACAGTGGAACGATTATATGACTGATAAAATTACAGTATATTCAGGATTATTTGGAAGAGAGTTTAACCTGTTGTTTAAGAAGTGAGAATTTAAAGATAGAATCATTCATCATTCATTCATATTGAAAGCTATTGAAGCATTTGGTTTCTATTTTTAAAATGATATTCCTACCTCAACGCTGTCTTAAAAAAAAAAAAACCTTTTCTTTCAGAGTTTCCGATTAATCTGTTTTCCAAATCATATCAGTAAGGCAACATTATGGGGCGCCGGTAGCCTAGTGTTTAGTGCGCCCACACCATGTACGGAGGCTTAGTCCTCTAAGCTGGTGGTTGGGGTTCAAATCCGACCTGTGGCTCCTTTCCCTTATGTCCTTCCCCACTCTCTCTCTGTCCCAGATTTCTGACTCTATCCACTGTCCAGTCTCTAAAATAGAGGCAAAAAAAAAGCCCCAAAATAAACCTTCATTTTTTTAGTAAGGCAACATTATATTTGGATTTAGATCCTGATTGTACAAAAGGAAAAGTACTGAATGATGCCAGAAAGTCATCCTGAATCAGCAGCAATGACTGTGACCGCAACACCTGAGGTTTAGTGTAAAAAAATCCAACTGACACAAAAAAACTCTCCAACCAGTCATCGGTTTCTAGAAAAGCAGAGTTTGATCTCAGTTGTGAACTATCACGCCGACAGAGTTCTACTCATCATGTAATAAGCTGTGTAAGGAAAAGAAACAACCGAACAGCTGCAAATTACTCATCAAAGAGACGCCTCATCTATTGAAACATTCAGTGGAGTGATTAATGAGGGAACACTGGCGATGAAGGAGGAGGATGTTTTTGGGCACCTGTGGGGAGAAATAACCCTTGAGGTCCATTTCAGGACACGCAGCGATGGCACTCAGCAAGGCCTCGATCTCATGCTCCTCTGGGTGCTCGAACGTGTGTAAGCTTTTTGGCAGGCAGGCCTCCACAGTCTGAAGAAACTCTTCAAGCTCCTCCATGTTGTATTTGGACGCTCCTTGCTTCTCAGTACATGGCTGAGTCGGCTGCCGGCTGTCTATGGGTAAAGTTACAGAGTTTCCACATGTCTCAGGCTGCGTCACCACCACGCTGACCAGCTCACAGTCGTCCTTGTATGACACATCCTCTAGCAGCTCAGCTGTCGACAGCTCGTCGTAGTCCGTCAAAGTCCTGGAGCGCCAACCTAAGCTTTCGTTATGACTCCTGGAAGATAACCTCCCCGTGGAGTGTTTGTATTCTCCATTGCTGAGAGTGTGTTTTCCGTTTACATCCACCACACCAGATTCAGATTTGAGCGGCTCCTGGACCAAGCCGCCGCTGTGATACAGAGATCGGTTGTCCCGCGCAGGAGAGAACGGGAACTCCTCTTGTCCTGAGCTAAGTGACCGCCCAGTTCTCAGGTCCCCGGACATGTGCATCGCCTCTGAAGATGAGAGGCTCCTTGTGCCGGGCCCTGCTCTTTTGTGGGATCTATGTGCATGTCGCTCTCTGTCCACGGTGGGGCTGTAAAGTCCCGAGTCCTCTTCGGATGTCAGCGAGCTGGTCATGCTCTGCCCTCGCTTGCCGTTGATCAACCCGGGTCTTTCAGCACTCCCTGAGCACAACGTTCCGCTGCGGCTCGCGTACTCGCTCAAATTAGTGGGAGCAAACGTCCTCCACGAGCGTCGGTGATGAGGATGGTCCTTCTTCTCGCCTCCCTGGAGACGGGACTTTGGCAGCACTGTGTCATTCGGCCTTATTATGTGCCCGTTGAGTTTGAGTCCATCGAAGACGACACGCTCGTCCAGTAAAGCAGGTTTGCGGGTTCGGAGCTCGAAGGAGTTGGAGGCAGAGAGGGCTCCATTCCCACACAGGCTGCTGAGGTCTAATGTGCGGTGAGTGTAAGGTAAGGTGCCCGTGAAGTGGCGAGAGGAAAGGCTGCCTTTAGAGCCCGAGTCGATCTGCTCGTTGAGCCGCACGGTGTCATAAATGGATCTCTGGGGCACATAGCAGTCGTCGATGTTCAGGTCCTCCTCCTCCCCCTTCCCCACACAGGATGGGTTTTGTCTGAGGCAATCTGGTCTGCTCAGCGGCTTCCCCATGCTAAAAACAATTGACACTGCTCACTACAAAGGAAAGGCTTGGGATGTAGGGAACCCCTCTGAGGTAATTGTTGCTTTAGTGCAGGTCATTTAAAAAAAAGGAGCACAGGATGAACTGTGTTTGAAATTATATTTCTTAAAAGGAAAGAAGGTAAGAAATAAATACAAAATGCTCCTACTTATGTTTAAAAAATAAATCTGAAGGTGCTTCTTTAAAAATAATATTAACAAAATAAAGTTGATCTAGATAAAAAATAATAATAAAGTCTCCAAAAATACAAACATGGCAACAATATAAAAACAATCCCAAACCACGCTCGCTCCTCTAGCAGCTTTATGCTCCACAGCAGGAATGATAATCCACTCTTTAAATACAGCCACCCACAAATATTCCTCGGGGCGCCTCTCAGTGCATTGCCAAAACTTAATCACTATTTCTGTGGTCCAAAGTGCTTCTTTCTCCCTGAAATCCTTTACAGCATCCTCACGATAAAAAGTACAAAATCTTCAGTGCAAAAAGTGATAATATCCACAGACAAATCCAGCAGGCTCAAAGCAAAAAACTGTGGGGCAGTGTTCTGAGGAGAGCTGGTACTCGTGGATAAACAAAAAAAAAAAAAGCCTGCCCTTTCTCTCTCATCGCTCCCTCGCAATGACAGACACCCTCCTGGCAGAGGGCTTCATGCCCCGCCCCCGCTCATTATTCAGACAACATCTGCCACAACTCCATTTGTGCTCAGAGCCGCTCCGTCACATGTTGATTGGTGGACACATGACCCTCCCCCCCCCCTCTTTCTAATTCCCCCTTATGTCAGCATGGCCCATATGACTTCACTTCTAAGCCGTCTTCTGCATCCTGACATAACCACTGACTTTTCCTCTTTCTTCTTTTTTTTTCGAGTGACTAAAGGGACGGGGAGGGGGGAAAGATACGCACCAGCCTTTTTCTACTTCACATATAAAAACTTAGACCAACAGGCAGCAGCAGCTCCCACTTTGATGACATCACACTATGCTGAAATAGACACACGTTTTTTCCCTTTTTTTCCCTCTCCCTGCCCTCTGTTTTCCTCTCGTGGACGGGTTGCTGTGGACCCTGCAGATATTCTTAATTACTGAGGAATGCTGAGGGAGGCACAGGTCCCAGGTAATTTAACACCGACAGCTCTGCCAAGTGCATGAAGGCGCTTTTTATGTCCAGTGACCGGGGTATAGGACAAGAAAAAGAGGATAGAGAGGATAATGAAAGGAATTTATTTTTGGTTTCCTGCAAAGTCTTCACCCCAGTAGCACGGTGAGGAGCTCAACAATCACAACTTCTTGTATGCACAAGAGGAGACGGAAAGAGATAAATAAGCATTTAAGACATGGTGGGAGTCACAGAAAGGATTATAAGCCACTGAGTCTTGTATGCTTTATAAATATTCAGGTGCTTGAATGAATTAAAACAAATGATTCCTCTTGTGATTCAGTGGCTGCTGCAGGTCCCTTTCTCTCCAAAGCCCCATTTGACTTAAATAAAGTGTTAACTCTACCATTCAGACCAAAAGTTAAAGGGTGAAAAGAGGACACTTCTTTTCCAATCCAAGGACTAAAAATAACCCTTACGAGTTCAACACTTGTCACTCTCTCCAAACAATCAGGTACAGAGGAGTTTCTAAACAGTGCAGCCACAACTATGAGCCAAACTTGAGTCGGAGGCTGGAAGAACATGGACTCTCTATAAGAGGTCACTAAGCATAAGCAAATCTCACCAGTTAGAAATATAGTCATCTTTAAATAAGATCTTCTGCTTTTGTTCTTAATGTTTGTTCAAGATTTTAATTTTACCAGATAAATACATTTGGAGGTCAGCTTTCTGAATTCTGCATTAAAAGTGTTTGCATGACGGCACAAATGGATTAATGTTCCCTACTGTTTGAAGCTCCTGCGTGGAGTTTTCAGTTGGTTATGCAACAGTGAAATGAATACTGATTATCAAAGACAAGATTAATCATTTCTAAACAGTTGTTCTAAATGCCTGTAATCACTGCCGCCTGGTAGACAAAGTCAGTTACATTTTCCAAAGCAAAGATTCACAATGAGTGATACGATCGACTCCTTAAAGACAGCAGGAGGAGATCTATCATCAGGAAACAGTGATTAAAAATGTACAGGACGAGATCAGTCAAGAGATAAGACTTATCGCTTTGTCCACCAAAGATTCCTGACAGGAGCTTTAAGAGATCCGGTTCAGTTGCTACATAGCAAACCAAGCACGCTACAGTGTTGTAATATACTACAGCATGAAGAAACACAGACTGTAAATATGAATGTTTGAAGCCTGAGTGACGTCGGCCATCTGTTCCTGCAGGGGCCTCCGGAGGCTCATCAGCAGCAGCCGCCATGCTGGAAATGCTGTCTCATCCTAACTTTTAGTCAACATAACGACAGGCTGAGAGCTGGAGGTGAGGTGTGTTTTAAACCTCTTGACAAACTGTTACATCACCACCACCTGTCAATCATGTAGCTACGCGCTTAACTATAGATAATATGTATCGTTCATAAAATCAAAACGGAGCCGTTTGAAAAAAAATCTGCCCCCATACAGTGTGTGCGAGTGATGACAATAACTAATCAGACCTATTTTGTTTTTATATACCAGGCTGTAAACATGTTAATGTATGCTGTAAAACCAGCTTTTTCTCCTGTTGTGTGTATGTGACTTCCGGTGTTCCTGGAGTCAGCCTCTAGTGGACACTCGTCGAACGGCTTCATTTTTCAAGACCGGAGGCTGTTACATTCAACTGCTTTTAAGAAGGTTTTCATGTGTTGCAGGAGTTAAGTGTTTTTTTTATAAACTTGTCTTACAACAATAAAGTTTCAGTAAAGGGCTGTTTTAAAGCTTCACATAAAGGTCTGCATTGTAAGAAATAAAATGTTTCTAAGCTTCTAGAAATCTTGAAAAACGTTGCATAAAAATGAAACCTTCAGCCAAAAACAGAAAAAAGTGTACCCTTCCTGATGTGACCCAGAGGAGTTACATGTTACACTTTAAAAAGAGTGTATCATTGCTATGTGGCAGTGAGTAAGAAACACTGTGTGGCCACAATGACACTTTTTCCCTCATCAACGTCAATGAGCCAGGTTAGCTACAGTGTGATTCATTTCTGAACTGCAAGAGACACTGATGATGTAATGTCTGTAAGGAGAGAATAGACACCCACGCCAAACCCCCCCCCCCCCCCCCCCCCAGTAGTGTTGAGTCACTAAAACCCCCCTTTAAGGTGCACATAGACATTTACATACACCAGTTTCCCCTCAGTCCAGCTCCTACAACTCTCATGTAAAAAAAAAACGAGAGTAAACACATGAAGTCAGGCGTGTCTCTTTCAAAACTTAACCTAAAATGGTAACAGCACATGAAAGAGACGAGCGCTGTCTTTCTCTGTTTATTACTTTCTCCCACCGGCTGCCAGCGAAGCCCACTTAACCTAAAGAACCAGATCACATGGATAAAACTAAATTTGATAGAACCATGTGACTTTGTTAAATCTTCAACCGAATAAAAAAACAACTCAAGTTTCAATCATCACTTTGCTGTTTTTTGATACATCTCCTCCCGAGGCTACAGAGGGGAGTTTCCACCAGCAGCTGAGGGCTGTGTGCGCCCTCTCAACCCAGGGCAGCCACAGGACAAAGAGGGGGTAAAGAAACATGCACCATGACAACGCTGCCCAGCAACAATCTGAATCAATCACTTTCTTTAATAGTTACCCTGTGAGGCCTTTAAAAACCAAACCGACACCCCCAACCCCCACCTCAGACACCCCAATGATATTTTAATCCATGTAACACAAGTGGAGGTTTGTGCAACCCTCCTACGCACCCCCTTAATTGAAAAAAAAAAAAATCCTCTGACCTACATCTTAGGCCAGATCTGTGTCATTTGCCTATGCACGGCTGTATACATTATGCTCCAAGTATTTCCTAATTTCACCTCTGAATATAGGTTAATCCTCTTTTCGAAACCTCCACAGGAATTTACAGGCTTTTAAAATATTTTTGCAGCTGTCTGTAAATCTTGCTAATGGCTGCCTCTTGATTTATCCCTCATTGACACCAACAAAGGCGTCCATGATTTTAAGAGTAACATGCTTAAAACAGATTATAAAGACAATGGAGAAGCGGTGTGTGTTTGGGCTCCTCTGCATCAGTAATACAATCTTAAAAACGTAAGTACAGCTAAGGTTTCAGAAGTAAATATTTTCAGAGACACAGAATTGCAAAGCAGCTTCTTCATAACAATTATCAGGCATCATTTAGCTTTATTAACTGTACTATAATCCCAGTGACTGAAAGAAATAGTCAGCCAAACATGCAGTGTTTACAACATTTGAATGCACTGCAGTACTGTTTGTTGCACATCACATGTAGGTGGTCTTTACCATCGAATTAATACTTCATTTATACCAATGTACAACATATAATTTATTAATTTTTACACTTTATTCAATATTGTATTTTAAAAAAAACATTTTATGTTTACTGGACTCAAGGGTTTTCTTTTTGTATTTAAAATGTTTTTCATGGATTGAAATTTTCAATAAAGAGTATTTAAAAAAAAAAAGATGTTTTTCATGTTGTGTGCTGAATAGCGCTTGGCTGCTGAGGTACCCATTATTTTAACCTAAAAAAATAACTTTCTCATGCTCTAGATAGTTTATTTCCCTGTATTTTAAATGTATTTTATTCATATAATGTGTGTCATTCTTGGCTGGACAGGTACCAAAAACATTTCATTTCTCAGTGTTCTATGTGTAATTGCATATGTGACCAATAAATGGGAATTGAATTGAACTTTTGAGCCCTTATCAAACCACATTACCCAAACGTACTCCTCACTATTAGTATTAATGACAACCAAGCCGAGTGCAAAATAAAACAAACTGGGTTTAAGGACACTATAATGACGCTGCCCATCACTTCCCCTTCTGGTGTCTGCATTAAATTGACTGAATAAATATCAGGCCACTCCAAGCTTAGAGCCAGAGATAACGTCAAGCGTTGAGCTCTCAAATGTTAAAGAACAACACTATCAATGTTAAGAGATCAGGACTTTGGCCTGGCTTCATTACTGAGACCATTGAATCAAGTGACACCCTGCTGGTGACCACCTGGCTGCGATGGTTCATCCCTCCCGCACCATCACTGCATATGGGCCGGAGCTCTTTGTTAACACCAGATGCCCTCAATAGAGCAGCAGTCCCTGGAGGATTGCTGTGTGTGGAGCAGTGAAGAGCAGGATGGTAATCTCCCACAATGGAAGGCAGAATTTAAATGCCTAATTGTTATTCATGTAATGATAAGAATGTCAATATTTTGAAATAATATGCAAAATCAATGAGCCAATTTAACTTCAGGCTAGTTTAATCTATAAAATAGTGATTTAAAAAAAGCATTTATCAGTAACTGCCAGTTTTAATACCTAAGAGGACATGTGTCTCACTGGTCTTTTATCAAGATAAGGATTGTTTGACTTGCTTTAAAAACTAAATATCTAACTTAATTACAGTTTTGCATGTTGTGCTTCTTATAAACAAAATGTATTAGATTAGTTAAAGGTCACATATTCTCCTCCTTTTCAACAAGTTTAAATAAGACCTCCCCAAAACATGTCTGTGAAGTTTCTTTGATCATGCCTATAAACCCCTCTATTTCAGCCCTGTGACACCCCTGTGTCTGTACCTTTAAATGTAAATTTGCTGTGTCTGACCACGCCCCCTCTCTGGAAGGGTTAGGATGGCTCGGGCTTTCTCGCTCCATGCCCTATTGTTTACAGTGAGAAGGCAGACTCAGAGGGCAGAACAAACACCTAACTGTGGGAGTGTCACCCACCCGGGGGAGGGGTTACTGCCCTTTGTGATGTCATGAAGGGAAAATCTCCAAACAGCCTGTTTGAGCACACATTTTCTGAAAAGTGGAGCAGGGAAAAGACGGAGAGGATGGACTTGATGTTAAGATCAAAGTATCATAAGTAATACTTTTGTTCTGCTTAATAGAAGTGCTCTGAAAATAAGTTCCAAACCAGAATAACCCCCAAATTATATTTTGTAATCCTAAATATAAGTAGTAAATGTGTTCGTTTTTAGAAAATATAAATCTTTCCATATTATTGTCGTATAGCTATTGATTGTTTTATAACTATATAGGCTGAAACATTATATCAATAATTGCCTCTATGAAAAATTATTCAACAAATACTTTGATACCTGATTTTTATTTTAAGGGAAGTAAAAAGTAAAAAAGAAATCAAACACTCCCTGCTTTTTTGACTTGTCTTCACATTATACCCATCACTGGTCAACATGAAGGCAACAATGAAGTCTTAAGTCTACAGACAATAAATAAGGCTAAGAAATCATGTAGAAGCAGAATTATTTGGGTTTAATTGATGGTTCACTACACTACCAGGAAAGTCAGACTTGTATTTACCTTTTATTTAACCACTTGAATTGAAGTAAATTCTCTGTTCTTGCATTTTAAGAAAAGTGTTGAATTTGCACCGTACCTTAAAGGCCTCCAGCTGTTGGTTGATGACGTCTGTTTCCATGCCAACCGCCTCCTGGGACGCCTCCTTGTCGACAGCCTTAGTAAGTTTATCTTCTGATACGTGGAGTTTATCGTACAACTCCTCCAGTTTGGTGAGAGTGCTCTGCACCTGCACCTCTCTGCCTTTGGCCCGGTCCAGCAGTTTACCACACTGCTTACTCAGAGCGTCCAGGTCTCTCTTCAGGCCCAACAGGTCAGGAGAGCTTTCACTCTCAAGCATTTTCTTACAGCTGTCTCCAGCATTGGCTGTGTTGGCCATTAGCTCTTGCAGCTTAGCCACGAAGCTCTGAATGCTCTCCTGCTGTTCTTTCAGAGTGGCCAAGTCCAGATCCACCGGAGCCATGCTATCCAGCTCATCGTCCAGGTCTGTGAAGCGGGTGAACATCTCGCGGATGCTGTTCTGGAACTGGCCGATTCCCTGTAGTTTACCCTCCAGGACTTGACACGTCTCCTCTAGTTTCTTGTTGAGGGTGCTGTAGTCTTTTTCCACGCTGTCTGCTTGCAGTAAGAGGTCTGTCACTCCATCGGCATCTGGGATCTCTACCACTAGGTCTTTGGCCAAGGTCTTCAGGTGCTCCAACTGGTTCTGCACTCCCTCTAAACTTTTCTGTTGGGCTTTCATGTTGGTCAGGTTCTTGTTGCTGTGCGCCTGCATTCCCTGTGATTCATAAGCATCCACCTGCTTCTTTGCCCCCTCAAGCTGACCCTTCGCCTCTTTATAAGCGTCATTAAATTCCTTAACAGTATGTGAGAGCTTCTCAAGGGACTCCCTTTTGCTCTGTAGACCCTCTGCAACATTGTCCACTCTTTTGTTAATGCTGGCCTTCTCCTCTTTGACGGTGTCAGTGTCTGTGTTGGCAACCTCAAGAAGGGTATCCGCAGCCGTGTTGAGCTGCTCCACCATCCCTCTGTGCTTGTCTACATCTTTCAGCAGAGCTTTCACCTGAGAGATGGAGCTCTCCACGGCCACAGGATCGACGTTGAGCTTCACTTTGCCCTCACTAGCTTCACACTCCTGAATCCAAGAGCCGAGCTTCTCTGCATGCTCCTGAAACTTCAGAGACCTCTGCAGGGCCGTCTGGAGTTTGTCGGCCTGTTCCACCGAGTTCTTCTTCACCTCCTCCCAGTTAGAAGAGAGCGTCGAAAGCTGCCCTTGAAGTGCCAACTTCTCGGCACCCTCGGTGTTCTTCAGAAGCATCTCCCCTTCCCCGATGATGGTGGAATAAGCTCCCTCGTGTTCACCGAGAGCCTTCTTGAAACTGCTGTGCTCCTCCAGGGTATTTTGCAGAACGTCTGCTTTAGAAGAGATGGACTGGGGCTTTGACTGATCCTGAAGCTTCTGGTCCAGCCACGAGTGGAAGTCTTTGGAGGTCTGGTGGAACTGCTGGGAGCTGGCAAAGGTTGAGTTGAGCTGCTCGACACGTTTTGCTGCAACAGAAAAAAAAAAAAATCATGTTAAAGTGACTTTAAAGCTGCAACAACAGGCAGTAGTACTGTTGTAGATTACTTTCATTCACATTTTTTTATATAATTAAAGCAGCAACACTGCATGATAAACATAAAAGAAAGGTTTTAATACAATTTGACAAGACTGTTTGAATTCTCGCCAGAGGGATTTTGATTAATACACTTGAGCCTTTCTTGTTGTCATAGGACAAATATATATTTAACTCTGACTCATTGTTCTTTCCTTCCAAACATTACAACATTTTATTATTAGGTTAGGTTAAAAGGCCGAACCTGCTTTCTCTTCCAATTGTTTGAAAGGTTTGCTGACACTCTCCAGCTGCCTGGCTAAGTCTGCTTTGAGATAGTCCTCAGTCACCATCGCTGTGAGCTCGCCGTTGACTGCCTCGGCCTCCTTCAGCTTCTTTCTCTCCTCTCTCAGTTGAGAGGAGATGTTTTGGACGTCCTCTAACTGCTTCTTCACAGCGTCGGGCTGGGTGCTGTTGCCCTGATGGTTGGTGAGCTGATTCTCCAACTGAGCGGCCGTTTGACTGATGCTCCTCAGTAACTCCTGGAACTGCCCCGTCTTCACCACGGCCTGGTCGATCAGGCCGTCTCTCTGGTCCAGCTGTCCCGTGAGGCCTTGCCATTTCTGGGATACGTTAGCGAGCTGCTCCTTCACCAGCTTCCCACTTGAGGGGTCCTGGTTGGCTGATGAGCTCAGGATGGCCGTAGCGGTTTCCTGGAGTCGCTCATATTGAGGTTGGCGGCTCTTAAACTCGTTCTGGAGGATCTGGAGGCGAAAGTCAGTCAATATGAATATTCCTTCAAGAAGGCAACAAAAGTACTTTGGCCTGTTGAACCAGCTATGTATAAGTTCTGTTTCAAATTGGGGTGCAAAGCCCACACTTAACCTTACTTGTAAAGTGGTTAGTTTGTAGCCCAAGTAGCTTCATTGTTTGGCTGCACCACATGGACGTAAGGTTCATCTTAACTAGTAAAGCGTAACATCCAAACCAACCAAAACAGCATTTTCTCTTCATGTCGCAAATCAATGAAAAGTATTTTTCTGAAAGCGGTGTTTGTTACAGTGTTTCCTTTTGTGCCTTATTGTCTCTGAACAAACGTCAGTTAACTGCTGTTTATCAACTAACAGCAGAGAAAGAGTCTGTAAAATATAGCATCATTTGGTGATAACTGAAGTCGACAACTTTGATCTACAGCTAGTGCAAAATAAACTGTAACTTTGAGTGGTGATAGCGCCAAATAAACTTAGGGTACTCTATTATCTCTGACAGTAATCTATTAAACCCATTCCTCCTCATCATCCCTCCATGTTATCCAACCTTTCAAAATAATACACCATGATAACCATATTTCAATGAGGACATCTCCCCTGGTGCAACACCTTAAATGTTACCTTCAAAGTAAGTAGTGTAAAAAAACATGTCCTAAAATGAAGTTCAAGCTAGGCTACGTTTGAACTTACACATAGCTGGTGCAACTCAATGCTCTCTCTTTAATGATGTACAAGCATACACTTATTCCTGACAACATGCACCGTGCTTACCTGAACCTGTTGCTTCTGCATCTTCAGCATGTTGGGGTCTATCGAGAGGGGTCCAAGGACACTCATCATCATCTCCTTTTCTGAAAGCCACTGACCAAGCTGCAGCTCAGTTGTTTGGAAGACGTCCAGGTTCTTGTTGGACTGCTCCAGGTGCTGCTTCCTCTCCTCTACGGAGCCGCTGATATCTGCCCAAGCAGCATCTGAACAGGTGGGGGGCAGAGCAATCACAACGGTGCACTTGAGTCAGCAAAACAGCACCTTTCAATCCACTGTCCAACTGTTCTCCCTTAGCCATGCTCCCACTGTGCAGGACTTGGCACTACTTATGTGTTAATTTAAATGGGGTGGCAGAGGGCAGTAGGTGCTAGTACAATATCACACTTAGTGTCACATAGAGGACATTTTGAGAAAGCTTTTAAGGGAAGGTCAGCGCTGCAACGCGATACATTTTTACATGTGTGATGTACCACACCTTACATGCAGTTTCAGTGACATAAATTACATGGGCCATCTGGAGACAGCCGCTCGGATCATACCTATTTCTGCAAGCATCTGCTTCCATTTGGCTGCCTCGGGGGAGTTTGGGTGAGTCTTAATCAAGTTGAGGAGCTTCTCTCTGAGCTTCTGGAGCTGCTCCCGCTTTTGCTTCATGCCATCCTCACATTCCTAAAGGAATACAACACATTCTTGTAAACGTATCTTGCAATATGTCATAGGACTCTTCTTCACAGCAGATCACAGTAATGAAGGAGCTGTGAGCACTTTCAGATCAAATTCAATTGTTGAAGTTAATTTGGATGAGTCTGTACCTTCTGCTGTTCAAGCTGTGTTTTCACTGAATCCTTCTCTGTTGGGGCACTGTTCCATGAGGCTGCGGTCTTTTTCATGTCCTTCAGCCACGTCATCATGTCCTCTGTCTCCTTTTGGGCATCTTTCACCTCCTCCACTGAACTACTCAACTCTGCCGCTCGACTCTTCAACTTTTCCCCGAGGCTCGTGTATCCCTCGTTGACATATGATATGTTCTGCTGAATAACCATCAGCTCTGAAGACATCAAACATAATTCTATAAGCACGAGTTTGGAGCCAGAGTGTAAAATATGAGGCTAAAGTTACAAGTTATCGTTATCATATCTGAACACGTTGTTAAAGATGTTGTAAAGATGTAAAGAGCCACTACAGCCATAGCACAGTTTGGAAAAAACAGCCGTAATACCAACACATCACATCACACCACTGACCATGTATTTCCAGCACACCACCAACACACACTTGATTACCTTTATTGGTTAGGTAGGAATGGCTTCCTGGACCACCACCATTAGTAAGAGCTGATGCAAAGACACAACACAAAGCTTGTATGAAGGACAGGCAGACTGGATGTCTGAGTGTTAGTGATCATACAGCTCTCTTAGAAGTCCACCCAAACACCATGCTTCCCATTCCACTGAGTAGTTCAAACACATGAGGTCAGGTCTGTTCTACTCACCCGACTTGTTAGAGGTCTTTGTCTTGGCAGGGGATGTGAGGACGGTAATAAGGTTGCAGAGCTCCGATCCTTTACTGTTCAGGTCTTTGACAGCAGGGTCTTTGGACGTCCATTCATCCAATAATCCCTGATGATACATCAATCACACAGATACGTTTTTATGTTTAGAGCAAAGTGTTCAGAACACTGAAAAAGGAGAGTGTTTAAAATAGTAATGTTACAATAAATGTGGAAAACATGTGGCCCTATTCTTTTCTTTTCACTTTACATTGTAGAAGGAATTAGAGCTACACAATTAATCCTGATTTCATTGTTATCACAGGACAAACACATAGCGATGGTTATTATTTATAGAAATTAATAAGAAAAATGATTTAATGTAAAAAAGCAATGTCATTTTTTAAAATTAGCATGTGTACTGAAGTATTTGGGATAGAGGTCTGGGTAAAATATCATTCTTTTACACTAAAGCTCGAGTTAGCTTTTAGCTACTCTCAGATTATTTGGTGCCAATTTCATGGTGAAAGACTTTTTTCATGATTTATTTTGGGACATATTTAAAACAGATTTCTTTAAAAAAAACAGTGGATAGACACAGAAACTGTGAGTTATAGTTAATATTCTCTCTTTAAAATTGGGTAATGCACCTCATATAGTTACTGCAATATTGAATAATGCTTGCACTAAGGTTGTCAAATCTTTTGATAATTAAATACTTTTTGATAAATATAATCAAATGATATAACCTTCATAATTTTAATGATTGAAAGTATCCAAAAGTGTTAACATGTTGCCAGCATATTTCTACAATTTAGACAGTGTGCAGGAGTTTGTTTGTAATTTGTGATGATTAAAAACAAGAAATCACCTAATATTGGGTCCCTAGGACTTCTATTTTTTCTGCTGTGGTATCGAAACAGATATAGACATTGTTCGTATTTTATTAGTATCATATCTTATCTTAATATCCTGGTATTATGACAACTCTTTATCACACATAGCTTATTTTTCTGACATTGTGCAGGCCCAGTAGGAGTCTACGTCTCTGATCCTGTCTGTAACATCTTGCACAGAAAAAAGTCTTTCTGTTTGACAACATAGTGTTTCACTCCCACGTGTCTTTCAACAAATCATCCCTCCGTGCCCGTCATGAGTTGGCAGAGAAGAGCAGGTTGCATAGTAGGGAGTTAAGGGAGGATAGGACTGAAATCTATTAAAACACACTTACATCTATCTATTCCTAAAACACAGAGAATCCACGATTCAGCAAGGTGCAAAGTATGACATCAATAACTTCTGTTCCAGCACTTAAAAGTGCAGTAAGATAAAAATATTTAAGGGAATAACAATGTCTCTGTTTACAGTAGACTGTGTTATTTATCTCATGACTCACAGTTACAATGTGCAGGTCCTTCTCCAGAGTCTTCACGCTGACGCCCGCGTGAACCGCAGGTACTTTCTCATTGGTCTCCTCCAGCCACTTTGTGAGAGCGCCAGCAGCAGATCTGAACTCTCCAAGCTGGTCCTGACAGGATGATACCTCCTCTTCCCTGGAACAAGGAGCAGTTAAACAGTTCATTCAGGTTTGCATTGCTAACACTACACAAACAGTAATAACAGGCTATAATTAATACTTTAAATGGGGAATACAAGACCTTCTTATTCCCTTGTCCAAACTTACTTTTCTTTGACAGTGTCTTTGAAGGTGTTGAAAGTATTTGAGAGATTGTCCATCCTGTTCTGGATCTGGGATTTGTTCCCATCAGAGCTGATTTCAGAAAGCTCCTTGGAGAGCGTCTGCAGCTTCTCCAAATCACCGGCATGCTCTGCCATCTCAGCTTTGGTGTTCTAGAGTAAATTCATACAGATAGATCAGTTATTTTGATAACAAGTAACGCTGACAGACATCAAATATATCCTTGAAGGACCATAACCAAGCGTCAGCAGTGTTGTTACCTGCATGAGCTGAGACACTTCATCGAAGGTTTTCCCCGGCCCGTCCGTCTCGTTCAGAGCTTGTGTGCGCTTCACAACAAACTGCTGCACTTTATCTGCGACCTCCTCAAACTGGTCCACCTTCTCCTTCAGCTCCTCGAGCTGCGTGACTTTCTGCTTGTGCTTGTCACAGGCGTCCGTGAAGCGCTGGGAGAGAGCGTCCATCTTAGACTGCAGGAGGGCGGCAGCGGAGGGATCTGCCGTCTCCACAAACTTCTTCACTTTGGCTTTCATGGTTGAGACGCTGCTCTGTCGACTTGCTATGTCCTGCTCTAAGGCCTTAAAAAAACACAAGGATGGACAACAGCAACTTAAACATCTTTATGAAGTGAAATTAAAGCTTATTATGGAGCTAATAATAAACCATGTAAAAAGTAAAATCATAGACATAGTTGATAGTTATTGGACTGCTACATACTGCTTCTTTGCTGAGGATGTCTCCTAGGGATGCAGAGTCCAGAGGAATTGTTCCCGTCTCCTTCACACTGGCCTCCACTCCCTCCATCCATCCGATCATCTCGTCCAAACCGTCCTGGACACTCATGGAGCGAGTCAGGGTGATCTGCAGTTTCTCATTGCGGTCACTTACAGACTTAGACACGTTGTCATAGCGCTCCACGATGTCATCTGCAATGAATGGAAAAACATCACGTCATTTCTAGAAGGGCTTTGATTTCTCATTGTCTTGGGCTCATTATTAAAAAAAAAAAAGCAAAGCATATATGACATAAGCGAGTTTGATAAAGCAAGTGACAAGACAATTATATTCACAAAGCTTCGGAGTAAAAGCTTTTTTTAGAATGAGCCAATGGAAATAAAAATTTGACTCCAAAAGCTATTTCTTTTTTTTAACTCTGATAACTTTTAAACATCAGTAAATATTGAACATTTTTGAAAGGTAGAAACCAAGAAACAGTCTTTGCTTGCTTATGAACCTGCCTACTAACAAGTATCAAACTGCAACACTGACATTTTCCAGGGCTTCGTGATTTATAAACTTTGAGCCGGTCTTTTAAATATTTAATTTCAAAAGGAGTTCTTTCAAACTTTGGCATCCCTAAACCTGCATATCTAAAGACTAACACTCTTATCCCTTCAACAGAGTGTCAACGAAAGGTTGACTAGACAGAATTTACACATCTTTATTTGATTTTGTTTCTTCCCACATGCACAAACTCAAGAAAACTTCCCCAAAATGTTTCACCCTGGCTTTAACAAACTTTTTCCTGTCAGTAGTAGTAACGTTTCTGCTTTGTTCACACATCGGGTTGAGTCGATATTTGAACGCAGCAGGTCAAAGTCAGGTAAAATTCACCGCAACCGAGTGGGTGAGAGTCTTGGCATATGTATAAAAGTAAGCAACCAGTGCAGTTGTAATGGATGTTATGTAGCTGCTTCTTCCTCTTTTCTGCTCACGACTCGAGTATGTTCTTTTCTACTCCTCTTTTGATACAGTGAATATGTTCAATTACATGAAACATTGATATAAAGGGGGAAAAACTGTCATTATAGTGTGGGACACAGTTGCACAGTTTTTTTTTAACGTCATGTGTTGCCTCTTGAGACCCTCCCCACTCTACTGTCCAGCAGAGAAAACTTCACATTGTGAGTGACGTGTGTTAATAAGCAACTCAGGAAGATTTCATGGGCATGCAGTCTTCCCAGTGAATGTGTGAAAACAACTGCTGTCATAAACTTGTTTTCACCCTCAGATATCATGTGCACGTTGCACCATCAGATACCTCATTTAGTTTCTCGCTCACCTACTGTCTCCTGGATCTCATCTGAGTTGCTCAGCAGGTCTCCCTCAGAAGTTATCAAAGACTCAGCTGTTTTGCGAAGTGTGTCAATCGCCGTCTGATGTCCCGTCATCTGACCTTGAAGGGCCTGTGGATCAATGAGCAAGAAGAGGGATGAGAATATGACACTGTTTACACATTAAAGGATATCCTCTCCTTATATTCACACTGGATCGTACTGATTGTATTTTTGCCAGGATGCTTGAATGAAAATAAAAACATTGGAGTGAAATTGTGTGAGAAAGCCCTGAACAATATCTGTGGAAATATCGAGTCATTCCTCAGATATAGTTTGTTGTAACTGCCTGCCGAGGCCAAAAGCACACTGCTCCATAGTAGGCCTTCAGGCGCCTCTTATCTGGGCATATCTGTGCCGTAAGTCACTACCTCCCTACAGAGAAATGTTTGAGCGATCTGCAGCCAAAGCTTTGACAGAGACAGCTGAGTTTCTTATCCCCCTGCAAGAGTATGCCGGCACAAATAACCAGAGTTAAACTATTCACATGTGGATTTGAATCTGAACAGAGAGCTATAAATAGCCACTCTGTACTTAAGGCAGTGGAAACACTGTATATGGTAAGACAGGTCTGTTGTGCCATGGCCCTCTATCATAGTAAAAGCTCTAAATGCTGGATGTGTTCATTCTAAAAAAAAAGTGATTATTTTTATCTTTAACTAGATCATGCATAACAGAACATCCATTTAAATTCAAACTGAGTTTATGAGAGTTGTAGTAAGAACAAAGATGAGCTCAGTCAAGGATGCACACCAGTCTTTTTATACTATCACTGTGCAAAAACAATGTTCCTCTAAATGTAATGCAATGTTTAGAGACGTCTCATAAAACTCCCATGAATCAGACTTTCCAAAGAAAAGTTCAGTTCAACTTGACACCAAGCCTAACCACTACAGCCCTGGCGTTCCGTTTCTCTTGCCTTGGTGTCCTCCAGCTGTTTCTGTAGTGTTTGTGGCTCGGCTGCGATGGCCTCTGATTGCTGATTTCTCGCCTCCTCCTCTGAGCTGTTGAGCCACGTCAAAAGACCGGCGCTCGACTCGTCGTACTTCTTGTATTTGTCCACCACGTCTTTGAGGTTGTCGCCAAGCTGATTGCACTGAAAGAAAGGAAATTAAATTAAGCTTCATGTGTGATAAGATAGAAAAGTATGACATTTTAATGAGGCATTACATGGCTTTTCATTGAAGACAATGCTCCCACCTAGTGGCAAAATCAAGCCATTGCAACCTTTCTGTCAAAATGAATACCTTTGAATGGAGTGTTTTGTATCTGCTGGCTGCTGAGTCCAACTTGTCCTTGACAGCAGAACAGGTTCCTGAAGTATCCACGTTCAGCTGAGCACTTTTAGCTGCAGGGTCGTTTAGTCCACAAGCTTTAGCCACATCCAGAACTTTCTGTCCTGAAATGGTGATAAAGCGAAGGTCCCCTTTGTGCGAGATCACATCTTCTGAGAAGCTTTTCTGTCGCAGGAGTTTATCAGAGAGGATATTTAGGGAACTAGCAGGGGCTCCCAGCTCGTCCACTTCACCCTCCGCCTGGCCCAACCAGCCCTCGAACTCCTCAGTGTCATCCTGGAACTTCTTCAGCTCCTCCTGCACACACTGCACCTGCTTCATCTGCTGCTCGGCCTGCGTCAGCGAGGCGTCGTAGCGCCCCTTCAGCTCCTGGATGTTCTTCTGGAGTTTCTCCTTCTCCTGCGGAGACAGCACGTCTGCTTGTTTGTCGAGGAGAGCCTGAGCTGATTGTGTGGCCATGATCAGATCCTGCTGCTGGGACAGGATCTCCTGATGACGGGCCTGTGGGGAAGAACAAAGTCTTCAGGATACAACAGCGACACAAATTGCAGTCATTTTTATTCTCATTTTTAAATAATCCAAACTAAATTAAAATCCATGTTTTATAACAATTTGTTTTCACTGACTTTAAAAGCTGCAGTATCTACTGTAAGATTTTAATCCCCTATCTGTTTCAATAACTTCTAATTAACTTCTCCTAAACTATTTAAACATATCTTAGAATAGATCTTTAAAGTCCTATGATGTCAAATATCCCTTCTAATACCAGATGTCACAATTAAACGGCAAATTTTCCAGATAACACTTGACTTGACATTTAATTTTCTAAATGTCAAACAAAATATTATTTGGGTGTTTTCTTTTGGCAGCGGGGCCTGTCTGCAATTACTGTGAAACCAGATTATAAATTGAAGAAGACATGTCTAGTTTAGTCATGTT
Organism: Labrus mixtus; assembly: GCF_963584025.1. Classification (NCBI taxonomy): domain Eukaryota; kingdom Metazoa; phylum Chordata; class Actinopteri; order Labriformes; family Labridae; genus Labrus; species Labrus mixtus. The sequence continues at coordinate 5,557,057 of NC_083617.1, read as the reverse complement.
ATTTCTCATATTTTATATTGAACTGTGATGATCTGGCAGAAGTAATTCTCTGGGATTTGAAAGAGAGTCCCAGCCTGCAAAGATCCTACTCGTAGGAATGAAATCCTGGACAAACTTTAACCTTCTCTCAACAAACAGCTGTACCTTGACTCTGTCATATTGCTTATCGAGATCCAGAGAGGCGTCTTTCTTGTCACTGGTCTCTCCGTCGACGTCCATTTCAGAGGTCTGTAATGCGTTTCCGTTGGCATCGTCATCGTCTCCTATCAGTCCCTGAGCTGAGGTTTCTTCAGGCAGGTTTCCGTTCTCTTTACTTACATGGTCAGTTTGAACCAGACCGTTCTCGTTTTGATTCCCTATGTTTGATATCCAGTCCAGAAGACCCTCGATTTTGTTCTTACTTTCTTCAAGGCGCTCAACAGCTGCGGCCTGAAGAGACAGATTGATAACACAATACTGAATAGAGGAGTTTATAAATATTATCATACCTTCATTTTAGCAATTTTGTTATTACACTGCTTGTTAAATCTGATGCATTACATATTTTCCAAATACATGTAAAGCTCATTTAAACTGACCTTTTCACTCTCCTGTTTTATAGCCGTGGTAACAACCTTCTCCAGATCTTTCCTGGACTCTTCGGCCCGCTGGTCGATGACCTTCGCTTTGCTTTTAGCCTCCTCTAACTTGCTCTCAATGACGGCGATTTCATCCGGCGTCAGCTTGTTGCGGTTTTCCTCCAGAAATTTTTTGGTACTGGTGATGACTTCATTTAAGGCACTGGCGTTGGTCAACACATCTTTTTGCAGATTCTTCAGAACAAACAGAGGAAGTAGTGCGGTCAAGACGGATCTGAACTGATGATAACATACTTAGAAACATACTGTGCATAAAGGAGGGTTATTATTTCAAACCTGATGTTCCTGTTGGTACTGCTGCAGGTCTGTGACGCTCTCTGCATGTTCAGCCTGTTGCTGGTGACCAATCAGGTGGTTTTCTGTCAGGGTGAGGTTATCACACACTTCCTCCAACTTATCTGTGAATTCCTTGTGTTTCTCCTGCAAGGACTGTAAATCAAGATAAAAACAACAAAATAAACACTCAAAAAAAAGGGAGGTTTCATATTCTCACCACATAACAAACCCTGAAAACCCATCCCAGTCACTTTTGGAGAACACAAAAGACAAAACAAGGTTGAGGAAACATTTGAAGCATATAAAGGAAACATGCAAAAGACAATAATTCCCTCTATCACAAGTGTGTGAAAACCCTAATATGCTGTGAACATGCTTTTTTTTGCCGTATGCCACTTTGGTCTTCTAAAGGAGACATTCAGTCCAGCTTGTTATTGTTGAAAGTTTTCCCATAAAGAAGCTTTATTGCCTGCAAATACTTGTTCACTGGTGTCTTCGAGGCCTGTAGGATACAACCAGCACAAAGGTTAGTCTGCAGGAGTGACGGGGCACTTGAACATGCAATGTGGTTAAAGCATTCAAAGGAGAACCTGAAAAGAAAGGCAATAATTCACTTACACATACAAATGTTAAAACGTTGGATGCTTCTTAATACATCATAAAGACACTTTCAAAGTCCAGTTATATATTTAAATACACTAGAATCAACACAAATATTGCATACATTTACAAAATAAACTCACTGTTTTTTGGAGCTGACTGATCTAGCAATCAGATGAAGAACATTTGAGAAATGTCTTGCCATAAATTAGTTATTTTTGCTAACCTGAACATTTTTGCTTTTTCTGCCTCAGTTTGAATTGATGTACTTTTTACTCCTATCCACACTTCATGCTACAACAGCAATGCTTAAATCTGTCTCATAACATGGCCTACACAGCCCACTCTACATGCATTGTAAGGATTAGCACAAAACATGATGTATTTTTGTTCTGTTAGTACAGTATATCCGCAGGCAAACCTTCTGCTGGTTCTCTTTCTCCCAGGTGTCCAGAAGGACCTCTAGGTCGCTCCTCTGGGTAAGAAGTCTGTCGGTCTGCTCCCTGAATGCTCTCTGAGTGCTGCTGAGGAACTTTAGGAGGCAGCTGCTCTGAGCCGGACTCAGGAACTGAGCATGCTCAGAAATAAAGCACTGGATTTCGAATGTGATGTCCTCTAACTTGAGTCGAGCTTCTTTCTGCAGATTGCTCTCAGTGTCCTGGAAGAGAAGACAGAAATATGCTGAGGATGTTGTTGTGGTTTGTAAGTGTACAAACTGATTTTTATTTTTTTTTTAAATGGGATTTTAAAGATACCCTGTTCTGTTGAATTAAATCTTTCAGTAACTCCACATCACATGTGTTCAAATCCCTGTCATTCATCTCAGAGCTGTGTTGGATGATGCCTGCTAACTCCTTAAGATCACTGAGATGCTTCTGGTAAGTTGACTCCAAATGTACCTAAAAATCACATTTTAAGTATTAACAGCTGATTCATCTATTACATCATTTTATATTAATCACCAGCATTGACCACTTGCCTTTCCTGCTTCCATCGCCTGAATCAGGGAGTGACCCCTGTCTGCACACATCTGTGAAACAGCCCTAAAGTTAGGCTCCAGCTCCATATATGTGGAGGCCAAATCTTGTTGGATCTGTATGGGAACGCCCTCATCAGCAGAATTCATGAGCTGTTTGGCTTTCTCAAAATCAGCTGTCAGGACACCAGCCAGTTTAGAAAGCTGGGACTCCAGAGACTGGATAAAAAAGCACAAATCGAATGCATACATATGGATGTACATAAATGAAAAATTGAGAACACATATGCTATAATGTGACAATACAATAAAAAAAACATGATTAAGTGGTTTATTTCTAACCTGACATTCCTCTATTTGGATCTGCAGTTCTTCCATGTGGTTACCCAGAGGAGCCTGCATTAAAAGGTCATTTCCGACATCATCTAAAACATCAGCGTGATCCTGAAGTCTCCCCACACACTCCAAGTAATCCTGGATTGAGTACAGCTGTTGGAGAGGAAAAGTCAAAACAATAGTAAAGCATATGTTTCTTATTTCAAAAACTAAAGGAGTGTTTAACATCAACATAAAAATCGACCTTGTTTTTGACTTCCTCTACTTTGCAGGTATCTGACCGGACGGGCGACTGAGGAGACGATCGGTGACTTGTCGCAGCAGATTGACAGTCACCCCCTTCCGATCCCTCATCTTCCCCCCCTGAGCTCTCCTCCTTGATGCTCTCCAGTATGTGCCTCCGCTCCTCCTGAGAATCCCCCCCCAGAGCAGAGTTCAGCGTGTCCATCACTTCCTGAAGCATCGACAGGTCTTGGCTCGAGGAAACAGACTTGAGAACCTCCAGCAGCTGCAGCTGGATGTTTGGAGCCTCAGACTTTTCTGTCTTCTCACCGTCTTTGTCCCCCTGCAGGATCAGCTCCGAGCTTCCCCCTTCTTTGTTGCTCACATCGGGGGCATTTTGCTTCAGCAGGTCCATGAGGAGATCGGGTTGAGCGCTCTCTATAAGTCCGTGCAATGTGTCTCTCTCTTCGTCTGTATTTTGTGGAGTATTTGCAATTATAGCAATCGTGCAGTCACTGTCTTGTGTTTGTGCCTTTTGCAAATCACTGACACTAATCGCTTCAAGCAATACCTCCGGGTCATCTGAACATGTCCTTACAGCCTCAGAAAACAAAGATGGAGCTGAAGATGTACTGCAGCTCTCTGACAGGAAATCAGCAGCTTCCTGGTGATGCTCAGCAGCACATTGATCTGATTTTAATTCCTTTGATTGAATATCAGATCCTAATCCTACACCCATTACACTTTCAGACATTCCTGGATTCATCTCTGCACCGATATCTGCATTTAGTTTATCTTCTGCCTTTGGCATTTGTGTATTCATTGACAAAGAGATCTGATTCATGTCACTGGAATCTGGAAGTATGTCCCTGTGTTGCCTCTCTTGGGGAAGACTGTGTGGGCTTAACTCAATGCCGTGTGAACCTGACAAAAGAGTGTAACCTTCTGAATCCTGTACATTAAAACACTTCAGACTGGTTGTATTGGTTGAAGCCTCTTCATCAAAAACAACAGGAGACTGAGGAGATCTCTGAACAAACATACCCGGGCCGTTATGAGAACATTGTGGCTCAGTTTCAACACTTAATTCGCTTTCTGAATCAAGTGCTGCCTGCTGAGGTAATGCTGTTCTGCTGCCATCTTTTGCAATGTTGTCATCATTGTTACAAGTACCCCTGGAGACAGAAACGACTGCACTCTCAACCAAAGCCCCGAGCGATGAGTAATCTCCACTTAAAGTTGGCTCGGTGTCCAAAGGTGACCGAACTGTACATGTGTCGTTCTCAATTTGACTTTCCCCGAGAAACACATTGCGATGCGATGAAGAAATGTCTAATTCGCTTTCGCCTATTGTCTGGTTTCCCATTTCGACATCATACCCAACGATGAAACACTCATTATCAGTGGTAGAAATGTCAGATTCTGAATTAGCAGATGCTGAATATTGAACTTCAGGACTAATCCTGTCACTCAGACGAGCTGGACGTGACTGTGTAGCTGTAGCAGAGTTTTCTATCACAGCGCTTGATTCATCAGCTGTGTCCATCAGATTGATTGCACCCTGTGAGTCATCGTCTTCGGCCGGTAAATGCTCTCCCTCAGCGTGATGAACGCACTCCGCAGTAACCTGACGCCACAACGAGGGTGAGATCATCGCGGTCTCATGAGCACCGACCGAGGGAGGGGAACGATGTGGAGAATTACTCATCTTATCTACGTTTCCTGTTGTCTCCCAATCCACCTCTGCATCTCCACTCTCACTCTCCATCTCTTTGATATTAGCTTCCTGATTGGTCAGATTAAGCACAAGGACAGCAACCTTCCTCTCGACCGGCTCCGGTGTGCTTTCAGCTTCATTAATAATATTAGAGCCCAGATTGTGATCATCAGGAATGAAATGAGCGCTGCTCTCTTCTTGATAAATGTTTGTTTTGCGGTCATCTTCGACCAATTCTGACTTCAATGACTCACTGAAACTATTGGTGCAACTTGTCCCCAAAAGGTTCTTCTCTGTACCCATGGAAAGAAGTGTATTTGAGGATATGCTAAAATCTGAGTCTGCCTGTTTTGAATCAAACATTGTGCTCTCCTCATCTTCCACAATAACGTCTTCTTCATCTGAATCCATCTGAAGCAGTTTTTTCATCTCTTCAACCATTCGCTCACCGGGAGCTTCCTCCAGTTCCTCTAGTTTATGTCTCCCAGAGGTGACATCTACAACAGACACTTCCTCTATTTCTGCTTTTAGAAGATGAACCACGTAGTCTTGCTCATTTTCAGCCTCCGAAAAGTCCTCCGAACAAAAAAAGTCAGCCTGGCTGAAATCTACTTTCTCTGATTCACTGCAAAGTGAGTCAGCGTCGTGGGTGTAGGTGATTGTTTGGTGGAAGGATTTCACAGTCATTTCACAGTCAAACATCCCTAACGATGATGAGTCTGAAATGTCTGGAAGAGAAGGAACTTCGTCACCTTCACAGTCGCCTCCAACGCTATCATGTTGTAAAGTATTTTCAAAAAGTCTCTCTGCGGATTCTCCTGACTTTGTCCAGCTTTGACACACGGTTTCATCTGCTTCTTCAGGCTCTGCGTTTTCCATATCAGTGTCATTACAAACTAAAAAATCTCTGAGCGGATGCTGTTTTAGTGCCTCGTCATTTGCATATATTTTTTCTTCAAATGAAATTCTTCCATTGGCAGAGGAGACGAGATAAGGAGGAGCAAATGTGTCTTGTGTGTATTTCATCATCTCCTCTGTTTCCTCATTTATGTGCAACGGGCTCTCCAAACCGACCACGTCTGATTGATGACCGACATCTAAAGTCAAAGAGGTTACATTTTTCTCAGCGTTTTCAGAAAATGTTGAATCCCGGAGAAAGATTTGAACCATCTGACTGAGCTGTGTGTCGAGTATGAGAACCCTCCGTCCTGTGTTTGGGTCAATGTAACTGTTCAACATTAGGTAGGAGATGAACAGCTGCTCGGCCTCAGCTGTAGTCGGGATGTTTTCTACACTTGAAACATCCGCAGCATTACAGCATCCATCAAGTGTGAGTTTTTTATACATGAGCCAAGATGAAAACTTCTCATTAAGTTCATCCACATCAGGGAACACATCAGGGATTTCTATAGATTTCAAAACCTCTGCTGTAAAGCAGTCGATAAAACCATGCTGGACGGCAGAGTCGATATCGACCACCTCGGAGTTTTCTGGAATGTAAAAAGCTGCTATTTTGCTCCGATCGCTAAACCATCTGCTTGTAAACTTGTCTGTGGTGATTTGTTGTTGACTACGCAGGAATGATTCAGACACTGTTTGGTTTTCCCCAAAGGGAGGCAACACAAGTCCAACAAACTGCTGATTCCTGAGTACTATGAGTGTGCTGCTTGAGCTCATCATATCGCACTGAACCGCTGCATCCACCTTCAGTCTATCGGCATTCTGGAGGTTTGATATACTACTCATAACATCCTCTGGCACATCTTGACTTTCTTTGAAGTCAGCTACATCCACCTCAGCACCCGACGGCCTCGACATGTTCTCCCGATCACTTGAAGCCTCGCCAGATGAGCTGAGGGTGTGAATACTCCTTCCTGGTGTCAGTGATTTATTTCTGCTGAGGCACTTTAATATCAGACTGTTGACTTCACTAGCCTCAACCTCCTGCACATCTAGGGGTGTCTGATCTGCGGTAGAGCTCAAATCCATCACATCATGACGGCTCTTTTGCTTCTGAAGAATCTCTACATAGACGGAGGCAGGTATTACACCAGACTGAAACGCCCCCTCCAGGGACAGTGTGTCCCCGCTGTAGCACACCTCCACTCCATCACCGACCTGTTTGATATCTATCAGTTTAATGATCGGGTCGTTACATGTGGCCCCTTCCCTCGCCGACGTTATATCAGAGAGAGACACAGAAGTGATGTGTGAACCCTGTATGCACTTGTCTGCTTCATTCAACTTTGGGGAATGGTTCAGGTTGGATTTATAAACGTCATGTTGTTTGAACGCATCGTCAGAGGTCAGACACACAGGCTGGTTGGACTTAGAGAGGTTGGAGGTCTCAGTCTTTGGAGGGGAAACTCCAGGCATGACATCCATCGGGACACTTGTGGGTACAGTTACAAGCTTAGCATCACTGGAGTTAGAATCCTAAGGTAAAAAGGAAAATGTCAAAAATTACTGAAGTGATTTTTAGTACCATATTTTGTATTTAGAGTAAATTAATTTTGATTTGAAGTATTCAAAAACAAGACAAAATATTAACTCACCAGCAGACAAAAGGAGACATGTTAAAACATCATGTGCACGAGTGCAAATCTGCTTCATGGTTGCAACAGGAGTGTGACATATAAAGCTATCATGCATCAGGGAATGCAGTTTTCCAGCATCTTGCAAAAAGAGGTTGGTTAGTTAAATCACACACTGTTTGGCAAATGGGTATGCATCCAATCTGATTTACTGTGTATGTTTCAGGTTGAAAACATTAATTATGGTGACTATCAGACCAAAGCCGGGTGCAGCAAAGCATGTTCACAGCATACTCAGATTTCCTAAATCTTGTTTTCTGTCCCTCATCATCGAGTGTAAATAAATAAAGAGAGAAAGAGAGAGAGAGAGAGAGAGAGAGATGCAAAAGACAATTCAAATTGTACTGGAGAGAAGGTAAAAAGGTTAGTCATGCAGCCGAACATCAGGTGGCACTGTTTCATAACACATTATAGGACAGAAATGCAAACCACGCAGTAAAAGAAACAGCCAAGAGCCCAACCTCTTCTGCAGAGGACGTCTGATCCGAACAATGTTGAGAGAGTTCACTGTACGCCTGATTCAGCGTCTTCAGCTGCTCCTGGGCCTTTTCTCTTTCCTCTTCTGTCATCCTGTGAGACACAAAGACACAAAGGGTGAGCCTGAGGCTGCTCAAGGTGGACTAAGTCTTAAGTTCAGAGCGGGTCAACAGTAGCTTGACTTACTTGTCACTGTGTTTGTTCAGCATCATTTGGGTGGCTCTCAATGCTTCTGCAATTTGTTCCTTCTTAGTGACCATTTCTTCCACTGACACCTTAAACATAGAATCATAGCACATTAATACATGATAACCTGTGAAATGTAGCTCTACTTTGACTGTATGATTACATTTCTAATTATTATTATTATTATACAATTTTGTTGCCACCAGTGTGATAATAGTAAGAAGAAACAAAGCTCACAAATGATCACACATTCACACACACTCAAATCGTTATAAAACATCCCATTAAGGGTTTTCTATTAACTTTGATGAAATATGTTAAATGTAGATTTTCTTTAAATTGATAAATACTTTAAAAAAAGGAATGTAAAATCACTCCGATAGAACAACTCTGCAGAGACTCTAAAGTTTGTTGGAGCTCTGTTATGTATGCAATAACGAGGAGTTGATTTATCTCCATCGTTATTTTGGATTTCTTTTGTCTACTGATGTATTTCGCAGCTTTGGGTATTTTCCATTTGCTTTCAATGAATGGTCAGAAAATGAGGAAAATTTTCACTGTAGTCAGAAACTGAATAAGAGAAATGTTTTCAATGTGTCAAATTATAATAACTTATTATAGTTATAGAGTAGAAGTCCAAAGCTGTCATTATGGCATTAAATTTGTTGATTTTGATCTTTTTATCGACAATATTTTTCTGTTTTAATATATAAATGCAAATTAAACAAACTATAAGATTAATATAAAATGTTAAAATATACACTTTTTTAATCAAAAACATTTTTTTTTAGCAAAGATAAACCTTACTGACATATATTTATGTGGAATAAAGTCAGAACATTTTCTAATTAATACCAATAATAATAAAACATTTCATTCATGCTCCTACATTTAACTTTAACTGTGTTTGTTATGTTTACAAAAAATAATATTAAAATGTCAGCATCCTGTGCTTATAGTTGATAAAACAGCAAAAGCTTCACTGATTACTCAAATGCAATAAAATAATAGTGTGATTAAGAGGCCTGATAGTTTGCTCTTACACTGATTATTGATACATTGTTTATCTCAATATTTGACACAGGTCTGAACTGGTAACATAAAAGTACAACGTGTATACAAATAGCAACAGTGAAAATTGGAAATGTGCCAGATTTTGCCAAGTAAGCGAAAACCTTTGAAACAAGACAGAATCTGCACTCCTTATTTAGTCTCTTTCTAATACGTCAATAAGTTGGACTGACCTTAAAAATTACCAAACTGCTCGTTGACGCTAATCTATCACAACTAAAATGGTATTGCATTGCTAACGTTTGCTATTATGCATTAGTGAAATTATACTTTTAAATCCTAATTAAGTAGCATAATGTCAGCTTCGGACTAAATGTGGAGTGAATGGTTTCTTAGACAAACATGGGAAATGTATTGTGTTACATCGATAACCAGTTGGGCTGATTGTTCTGAATTATTTGTGCTTGTGCAACATACATGTGAGTCCGTTCATGAAATCAGTAATAAAACAAAACATCTCATTGGGAGCTAAGTGACAGGGGGAAACATCAGATCTGATAAAGTAATTAGAAACCCTATAAATAAAATGATCAGAAAGTAGACAGTGATTCTTTTATTATTATAAATCATTCACTGTGACACCAAATTGCTGTGATATGATTATGCTAGAAAAATACTCTTCACCATCAAACCAAAAGCATTGTCTCATGTACAAACATATGTGGCAGGGTATGAACAACAAGACACAATGAAAACACCACAAACAGCACACGTTATTTACCTGGGGCTTATTAGAAGCGTCTGTGTTGGCATTGCTATCTTTCTGGGCATTTCCACCATTGTTTGAAGTCTGTTTCACATTGGACATCCAGTGCAATAGTTTGCTAACTTTATCACCATGCTCTCTCTTCTCCTCATCAACAGACCTCTAGAAATTCAAACAGATGGGGGGGTTTGACAACAATGTTAAATCTGCTTAAAGAAAGAAAGCAAGCGGCAAATCCTTAAATGGTGGGATACCTAAAAAAACAAACATTTTAATGAGAGTTTAAACACCAAAGCTCAGATATCATTGTAAGATGCATCAACCACTGTATGAAGAGAAATGAACTGAAAAGGTTATTCAACAGTGAAGTCATGAAGGGTAACTTCACAGACAAACACAAACTTTTTTTTTTTTTTTTAGTTTTTGCTATGTACAACTGCTTATTGCTTATATGTCCAAATATGATGAAATGTCGATTTGGCTCCAAAACCATGAATCTTTATGGCCTCAAGTAACCTTAACCCTGTGTGGCAGTCGAACACGCTTCTCTCGAGCGCCTCCCTGAATGCGATTCTTCTCTTGGTCTTTGGACAGGTGAGGCTTTTGTTGAGGAATTTCTCATCTTTGAGTACAGCGGCAGTGGCTTTGTCAATCAGGCCGCTCTGGATGACCTCCTCAAGTGAGACTCTGTCATGAGTGTCCGGGTTTATCAATCCTCCAGTCAGGAGCTGGAATTCAATGCAGCGGAAACCGGCATCCTTTGGGAAGAGATTTTCCTGAACGGCCTTGGAAATGGACACGGCCTTTGAAGTCTTGGGATGGACGATGCCATTGTACGCCTGCTCAAACTGTTGGAGCTGCTGGCTCAATCCCTCGTCTAATAAACCTCTGTTGAGAGCGTCCGAGAGAGGAACCTTCTCCCCAGAAGCGGGGTCGCAGATTCCTCCAGTGCAGGCCTGGGCCTCCAACAGGCGTAGCGCTGTGTTTTTATCGGTAAAACCCTGCTGAAAACCCTGAAGTATTGATATCCTCTTCTTCTGATTGACGTCCCAAAGACCAGCGATTGGGCTGTTTACATCTTCCACAACGACCATCCTTGAATATATGATGTCTGCGATCTCGCAGATACTGAGAAGCCCGCTGCGGTAGCTCTCGAGCTCAGATGCTTCGAGGTACCTCTGACTTACTGCGGACTCTAGACAAAGTTGTCGGCCACTTCTGACATCAGCTATGATGTGACGTGGGCTTCCGTTGGTGTCGACCGTTGACTTTTCCTTCCACTCACTTTCCTGCTGTGACAGAAAATGGTAGGTCCTCTTGTCAATGTGTCCCGCTTTGTAAGCTTCGTAAGCTGACATTTCATTGCCAGAACTGCTGATGACAACAGAAGCTCTATGGCAACTTGTGGGCGAGTTGATTGTTAGATGTCTCTGACCGAATGGGAAGAGGAACACGCCGCCGTCCACGTCAAAAAGACAGGTCTTGAGTATTTCTGCGTAGTATGCTTTCTGTCCAGTGTCAGGGTTGTGGAAACCTTTGGGGTTACTGGTTGGATCATATAGACCCTGAAGAAACTCTTCGTTCAAAAGACCATGGTCAACAGCAATGCAAGCCGGCACCCTGACGCCGGTCTCTGGGTCGATCAATCCTCCAGTTGCTACCTGGACTTCAAGGATCTTCTTGGCTTTGAATCTATCCAGAATTTTGTTATCCATAGCTTGAAACACGGACAGCTTTCGGCCAGCATAAGCGTACCCGCTAACCGCTTTCTCTGCCTCCATTAGTTTATCTTTCAAGCCTTTTTCTATGATACCTCTCTCCAGGGCCTCCTCTACCGAGTGCATTTGTCCTGTGGACAGATCTGTCAGGCTTCCTGACACAGCCTGAGCCTCGAGAAACTCAAGAGCGTATGTGTTAGCTAAGAAGCCTTTCTCAGCAGCTTCCTGGAAGGATATCTTCTTTTTACTGGACTCCACGTAAACCCCAGCAATCGTAGTTGGTTTGCCGATGTACTGAGCGAGTGAGGCCTGCACCTCTTCCATTGTGATGAGGCCCACCTCCAACTTCCGCAAAATCTCTTGATCCAAGAACTTAAATTTGATTAAGCTTTGAATATTTGTGTTGCCTTTGGTTTCTGGGAACTTTTGAGAAGTTGAATACACTGCACTCTTCAGTTTGTCTTCCCTGTCTGCTTTCTTCTCTGACGTGCTAACACCGTCACATGTTTCGTTGATCTGATACGTCGTCGTCCGGATGACTCTGTGTATTTTAGTCGTCTGTTTGTCTGTCAGCCCACACAGAGCCAAATATCCCTGCGTCGCCACAGCAGTGGGCTCTTCGGATTTGGTCTGGCTCGTACTGGTGACATTCTGCGTTTCTTTTTGGAGCACAGTGGACGTTTGATTACTAGAGCTATTCAAAACTTTCTTTGTTGGTGAATCAGGAAGGCTTGAATGAATCACTTCCATTTTGTCTTGTGTGACTCGTTTCTGCCCTTCTAGAGGGTTTTCTCTCTCCTTTGTTGATATCTGTAGACATGACATGGAAGATCTCTTTTAGTTACAGAAGATTATTGTTCGCTGTTATAGATAACCAGAAAAGCTAAAGATAACAATCAGTAAATTATCTTTACTTGATAATGACTATGATATTGTGTTGCAGTATAGCTGAGCTAACTTCCTCCTTACCTGTGAGGACACTTTCATTTTGAGATCCTCGTCCTCCCAGTTGCATTTTGGACATCGATATGAGGGAACTGCTGTCTGCATCGCTGCTTGTCCCATCTTCAACAAAGCAGCCTCGTTGTCTTTCCCATAGTTCATCATCTGGTTCTCAGCCTTCATGTTGACCCCGAGCGTTGACAGCATTTCCTTCAGACTTTTAATCTCTTTGACGTACAAATCTATCTGCCCCTGAAGAGATTTTGCCTCCCTGTCCTTCATCATCAGTTTCCGCTCACTTTCTGCCAGGAGCTGTTTCACCTTGGCCGACTCGTTTGACTGCTCATTGCGCTGCTGAGTGCTTGTTTTCGAGCTAAGTTTCAGCTTGTCTTCCAGTTGGGCGATTTGCGATTTTGCCTTTGAGAGCTCAAGCTCGAGCTTTGTTCTGTCTTGCTCCAGTTTGTCCATTTTGATCTGCAGCTGTCGGTCTGTCTGTTGTTTTGTTTCAGCCATGTTTTGATGAACTGTTATCTGTGTGATGTCTTGTTTGAAATACTTGTTCACCAGGTCTGCCACTCCTGCACCGTGCAATTGCTGATTTGAATTGCCACTTTCATTCAAGATTTCAGATTGCAGTAAAACAAGCTTTTTCTCTATTTCCGTCTGCACCAGCACCAGCTGCCTCTCGTAGCCCTCTTTCTGAAGGTCTAGTTTGTTTTTTAACTCCTCTAACATTTTCTTGCACTTCTCAAGTTGATCCTCCATCTGCTCGGCCTTCAGCTGCAGATTAGAGTTTTCTCTTTGCTTCTGTTCAGCTTCTCTTTGAGCTCCCTGCAGCTTTTCTTTCAGCGTTCTGACTTCCGATCCCAGCAAGATGTTTTTCTCCGCCGCCTCCCCTCTCTCCCTCTTAAGGATCGTGTTTTCATGTTGCAGATTTGATCGAGATTTGTCAGAATTCGACGCCGCTTCTTTTATTGTCACTTTGGTTCTCTGAAGCTCAGACTCGAGCTGCGATATTTTAGATTCTTTGGCTCGTCTCTCTTGGGTCTCTTTCGACAATTCCTCCCTAGTTCTCTGCAGGGAAGAGTTCAACTCTGACATTTTAATATTCAAAGTCTCTAGCTTCCTCTCTGTTGCTTTCTTGTCGTTCTGGAGTGAATACATCTCCTGCTTTAGGTTCTCTATAATTTCCTCTGAGCTGCAGTTTACCCCTTTCATACTGATCTTTTGATTAAAAAGCTCATCTTCTAACGCCTGGACTTTGTTGCGATGTTTTTGACTCTCAGCGGTTTCTTTTTGCAGTTCTGCGCTTTTTTCCATTAGCGTCATGTTCAAATCATTAATTTCAATGTTTTGCATGTGGATCTTTTCATTTGCAGAGTTCCTCTCAGCAAACACCGACTTCAGCTCTAATTTCAGATTGGATATCTCACTCTCGTAATTGATCATTTTAGAGTTGAATGTTTTGATTTTCTGCTGCAGCTCGTTCATGTCCCTTACCTCCTCACTGTAATCCTGCAGTTTCATTTGGAGCTCATGGTAGGTTATGGATTTCCTATTTAGTTCCTCCTCAATAATTCTAACCTGAGACTTGGTGCTCTCTGCCTGAGACTGTAAGATTTTAACCTGCTGATCTTTACTGTCCATTTCCATCTTCACCTGATCGAGTTTAACTCTCGCGTTCTTCAGATTGTTTTCCATTTCTGTATTCATCTGCTTCAACTCGTCTACCGTTTTCTGCAGCTGTACAGCAACTAATTCACTTTTTTGAATTTCTGCCTCGAGGTTCTTGCATTTGAGATGCGACGCCTGATCGGATCTCCTCATTGAGTTATTTTCATCGTTAGCCGCTTGAAGCTGCTGTTTCCAGCTCTCTATCTCGCTCTTTAAGGACTTGATCTTTTGCTCGGAAAATGATCGTTCTTTTTCCAGCGACTCTGTTTGGATCTGAAGGCCTCTTACGTCGCTATCAGACGAGGCGTTTATCCTCGTGAGCTCGTTGCATTTAGACTTCAGCTGATCTATTACGGCCTGCTTTGACGTTACCTCCTCTTCCAAGTTGTTGATTTTAAAAACATTGTCCTGCTCCACAGAGCTTTTCTTATGCAGCTCTCCTTGTGTGACCTTCAGCTGCTCTTTGAGACCTTCCACCTCGGTGCTTTGGAAAAATGTGCTTTGCTCCAACGAAGACTTTTCTCTCTGGAGAGATCTGATTTCCTCCTGAAGTTCATAGATGGATTTCTTCATGTTATGTGCTTCCTGCTGGACATCCTCTATTTTCTGCCTCATGGTACTCCTTTCATTCTCCATGTCCATCTGCAGTTTCTTCACCCTGTTATTGCTGTCATCCAACAGCTTTTTATAACTTTCTGCTTTCTCTTCAGCCATCTCTGCTTTTTTCTGCACCAAGTCTAGCTCCTCCTGTTTCTGCTGAAGGGCTTCTCCCATCTTTCTTTCATTTTCTCTAACTGCAGATAACTCACTGTGAACTGTCAACTGACTCTCTGGTACCGCAGAGTGGACTTCACTTTGCAACTGTTCCTCAATGTTTTCCTCGATGTGCAACATCCTCTGAAGTTGGGGGCCTTGTTTTTCCTGATCTTCATTTGTTTTTTTCAAGATGTCCTCTAGGTTTGCCTGAGTGAGCGCCCACTTGGCCTCTAACTGCTCTATTAGCTGTTTTGCATGGCTTAATTCCTCGTCACTGGCAGCTTTGTCTTTAACTGCTATGTCTAACCTGGTGCTATACTGCTGAACGTCATGCTCAAGTTGTGATTTCTGAAAGGTTAGATCATCAATCGTCTTCTGTTGTGTTTCCACTTCTCCTTCCAACTCTTCCAGCTGTTCTTGCTGTTCAACCAGCAGAGCCTCCTGGTCCAGGATTTGTTGTCTAAGTTGACTAACCTCTACTTCCCCTTCGGCTTTCTGGAGCTCCATGCTCTCTGTCCGCTTTGTATTCTCTGCTTTGTCATTAGCCTTTCTGTTCTATAATGCAAAAAAATATGTCATCCACTTTTTTTTTAAAAGCTCAATCCATATTGTAAAAAAGCATGAAATTCTTACTTCTTACCAGAAAGCTGCAGAAATATCAAACAATCCCTCCAGGAAAGTGCAGTTTCAAGATCGCCTGATTTTGAAATTGGCGATATTTTGCAGGTTTAACACTTACGAATAAGGAATCTGGTTCTATAAAAAACATTTTTAAAGTACTTGTCATTGATTTGATCAGTGTCTTTACCCTCAGATTCCCTTCTCATGACAATTTAAGAAAATTGATCTGAGAATACATCTCAAAACAAATATGGACACAAACTCCTGGAGAGGCTGCATGTCTTGTAGAAAGTTCTACACGAGAAAGACTTTCTGTCGAGGAATAAAAAAGTCTCTCTCCTCCCAGCAGGTCACCATCACCAGCTATACTCATAAATATTCATGCACACATGCATTTCCTTTGCTTCTTCTGGGCACTGAAGCAAAGATCTCCACTCACGACGAGCCGACCACAAAAATAAAGAAATACGACCCTTGGAGGAATTAAAGAACTTATGGCAGAGAAGGCTTAGAAATACATTGTCTGTTACTTCATTATTTAATGAACATAAGAATGAGGTTAACATTTTGAATGCAAACCAGAAGGTCTAGGAACCATGCAAAGAGAAAATGCAAGGAGAAAATGTACAATTTAAAGCATCCATATAGCCCCCACAAGTCTAAAAATGTGCTGCATGAGCCGCTATAGTGTATGGAAGCAAGTATGGAAATCCATGAAATATTCAGAGATGGTTCTCTCACCTCCTCTTCTTCCGTTCTCTTCAGCGTCTCACTTGCAAACTTCACATACTGCGTCATGAGGGTAACCAGAGCGGTGTAGCGTGTTCGGAGATCCATGAACTGTGTGACAAAGACAAAAAAAAGAACACAAGTTTGTCATTGAGATGTGTTTTACTAAGAGCTCAAGCCTCCAGTCCTCAGTAAGTGTATTAACCGTTTTACCTCCTGCTGAATGGAATCAGAACAGCTCTGCATCCTCCGTTTCTTCAGAGGGGATTTGTGCTGGGAATCGACCATCGCTCTGAAGGTCATCAGCTGAAGTTCATAATCCTGGAAAGAGATGTGAGAGGTTACAAGGTTGTTTTCCTTCTCAGGTGAAACCTAGTTTTTCAGTTCAGATCTTCACTTGACCCTTGCCCAACAAAGCTGAAGTAGAAATTACACAAGTTGCTAAATGCACATATTGTAAAACCATAAGAAAGCTTAATAAGCATCGGTAAAAAAAAATTGTTGAAAAAACAGTTTACCTTAATGGAGGACGAGTAATGCTCAGAGTACTTCTGACACTCGTCAATTCTGCCTTGTTTCTGTTCGATTTCAGCGACAAGGACCTGAAAAAAGGCAAATATTTGAAATGCATATTTAGCAATCCAAATAAATGTAAACTCTTTGTCTTGTTTTCAAGAGCTGAATCCTTGTTTTACCTTCTGTGTGTTTAACAGCTCAGCCAGCGCCTTGCTATCTTCAGGTTTGTTTTCTTGGGCCTTCAGCTGGGATGCTTCCATTTCTCTCGCCCATTCATCGAGATTACTGAAGGAGTCTCTGTAGTGTTTCAATGATTTGCCGATACCATCCAGGTCCCTTAGCCTGAAATTGAAAAGTTATAGTCAACAGAAATAATCAAACTTGTAATATTTGAATGCTGAATGCTTTAAGAAGCAGTGAACACTGACCTGCTGTCAATCTGGGAGTGAATGTTCTGCCATCTCTCACTCAGCTGATCGGCCTTCTCCTTGTGCCAGTCCAGGTCAAAGTCACGTTCGTTGTGCGCCTTGAACATGCGTTCGCTGACGACTCGCGCTTTCTGCAGCTCGTCCTCCATGTCATGAAACACCTCCTGCTGCTCGTCGATCTCTGTCCGCCATTGCTAAAAATCACATTGAAGGAGAGATGTCTCAAAAGTGAGCTAAGAAAAAAAGTTTGCCAAAGTTGGTGAAATGCTGAATCCGACATTTAGTTTACCTTCAGTGTTGAAATGACCGCCTCAATGGACTTGACATCAGAGTTCATGGCATCTTCCTCGTAGAGTTTGGATTCGTAGGCCTTCACAAGCGCCTCAGCACTCTGACTGTGCTTCACCACCAAGCTCACTGTTTTCAGTCTGCAAAATAAGAGAACCCCGTTACATTCATTTTTTAAATCCATTTAATAAATAGTCAAAATATCGAAAAGTCACTGTTTCGACTCTTGCACAAAGAAGTTAGTCTTACTTGTCCATATAAATGGAGGACATAGAGGACACTTGGCCCATGCTCTGAACAAGGACGGAGAGTTCAGAGGAAAGCTTCGGCACTGAAGGAGAACCTGCAGCCTGTCTGAGGAACACCTCACACTTCTCCTTCATGACGTCAAGGTCCCCTCTCAATTTATCCAGCTCTGATGTCTTATTCTGCAAGGTAGCATGTAGAAAATCACGATTTTAGTAAAACCACGGCTGAGGATTTCACAATTTGAAGAGATCATTTGTACCGAGATGGATACCTCGTGTTCAGTGATGCGCTGCAGGCTCTGGTCCAGGTCGTCTCTCTCCAGAGGCGTACGGAGCTGCCTGATCAGGTGTTCTTCATGAGCCTCCAGATGCATGCGGAAGTTGCGTATTTCTGAGATGTAATGGTTGTACACAGACTCCTCGTGTTCCTCTGTGGAAATGAGCACAAATAATGCCATTAGAATATCAATCAACCAATTACATTTGACTGTCAAAAAGTTATGGGAAAGTTTTGTTGGAGCTAAAACTAGTCATCATTTTTAAAAATCACAACAATTTAACAGGTGATACTACATACAAAACAAAAAGAGTGTTAAACCCACATTTGATTTTATACATAAAGCAGCAAGACAAATAGTCACCACTAGATGGCATCATAATCCTGTTGGCAAGGACCTGATGCAGTTCCTCTAAATCATAGCACTTTGTACACTACTTAAGCGTAGTCATGCACACATTGTTTTTTAAAAGATGAAAAGTTAATGCGCAAAAGAGGAGTCAAGTAATATAAATTAGTGTTCATAAATATATCTGTGTCCCGGTTGAAATAAAAAAAACATTCTGCAGTCCTCAAAATACAATATTAGTATTCTAAAAAAAATGTCCTCTCCTCTATTTTGCATCTGTGGCTGCTCATTCAGAGCTAAGAAAACCATCTCCATAGAAACGTGTTTTAACAAACAAGCCTTTAAAACAACAAAATTCCAAAAGGCATTAACTAAAGACTAACAGGCTTAAGGTCCATGTGTTTCCCCCCGGATGTTTTTGTTCAATTTGCACCGGCAGGTACTAGTTTACAGGGTGAGAATGGGAATGTGAGCCTTGCCTCTTTCTGCAGATCTGAGCAGTTCCTGGTAGTACTCCTTGCAGGCCAGCACGTCTCTCTCTAGCTGGGCGCAGTCCGCAACCGTGAAGACCTCGGACTCCTCGCTGTCCTCCAGGTACTCGTCAAAGTGCGACTGCAGGTTGCTCAAGACCTGCTGATGCTCGCCTGGCAACATGGTCTTTATCTGTTTGGGTGAGATAGATACATGGGATATAAAACAACTTTAAAAACTTATAAACTGAACCTTATCAACATGATCGATCATCAGCTGGAGATCTAAAAGAGCAAAACAGTAATCCAAACATACCGAGGACACATTCCAGTTGCGGATGGCTCGTATATCAGCCATGAGATAATGCCACGACACCACACTCTTCATGTTGATGTGGGAGTGGTGCCACAGTGCCAGGACATTCTGGTATAACTGTTCAGTTCTGCAAGGAAATCAAATCAAATTAACCACCCATTTCAGTTTTGCAGGGCTTATGCATTCCAGTTCCAGACACTAGCATCTCACCTTGTTGCCATATCAACAGCCTCTTTGTTTGGTGGAGGCACAGTGAAGCAGACAGAGGGCACCATGGCTTCGTTCCCGGCTAGATTGATGACCTTCCACTTTGCCCGGTGTGAGTTATTGGCCAACACGCACTCATCGTCCTTATAAATGGTGATCTGAGAAAGACGTCACAAAGGCACGGCCATGTTTGAATCTTTCAAATCATACTGGGATATTATGGAGAAGAGGGACTTCTGTATACCTCTATCTGTCGGTAATCACAGATGGCTTTAACAGGGATGGAGGATCTCACAGGGCTGTCAGGGTTCCTGGGTTTCAGCTGCACGATATTCTTGGCCCTGCCCACTAATCCAGCTACAGTGCTGCGGTACTGAAGAAGCTGCTCTTTCTCCTCCTATGGACACACCCAGCAAAAAAAAAAAAAAAAACATGTATTTTTTTTTCCTTTTTTGCAACAATCTCCATCTGCACTCACTCTTCATGTATCTGTTTACCATTGACTCCTGAAGGAGGTCCTCCAGTCTGTGTAGACTGCTCGTTCGATCGCAGGTGTATTTTCTTTGAATGGCATCTTGCAGGTTCCTAAGGTAGTCCATGGAGTCTTTGGCATCACTGAAATACTGCACAGAAGAAGAAGAAGAATGATGAATTAGAATGTGAGAGACAAAGACACGTTGCCAATTTTTACAGACAAAAAAAAAACAGCCAGAGGCTAACCTCAAAATAAACAGCATTCTCCTTGAGGTGTTGCTCGACGCATGAGCAGAGCTGTAAAATCCAGCTCCACTGTGTCTGCATGGCAGCTCTGTATGCCTGGAAGACAAAAAAAAACATAATCCAGGTATAACAGCAGGAAAATTACAGGTACAAGATGAAAAGAGCTTTCGATTATTGCAGCGATGAATGCAGGGTGGAGACACTTCTGCTATTCTAAAAAAGTGATGACAATAATTATACTGACCGCAGAGCTTACAATACAGAAGAAAAAAAGCATGCAGGGCTTACTTCAATAGTGAGCCTGGCGGGGTGGTTCTTGATCAAAAGGCGTTCTGCCCTGTCCTGCACAGACTTGATCACTTCCTCCTTTTCATCCAGCTCCCTCATCAGGTCCTGTGGGAAGAGATTAAACCTTAATATCTCTGACAGTCAGTCATTGTAAAGAAGCATTCTTTCCATCATCTCAAACTATCAACTATCTTTTCTTTCTTTTTGCTTGTCAGGCCCTCACAGCTTTTCTGTCAGAGTACGAAAGGTGTGCAGAGTCAGTGACATCTGCGACGTTGCTTTGGGTTCTTGTGCTTTGTTCTTATGTCTGCTTTTAGCTCCTTTCCTGAGATTGCTGTTATGTTGCATATAAGCCCTTGAATAAGCCTCTGTTTTTCTGTCTGCAATGAGGATTTCACAGATTAAGTAATAAGTCAAATAATTTAAAAAACAGCTAACTTACAGCATGGTAGTCTCTTTTCTTCGAGATGCCGTTGTTGCGATCACTCCAGTCGAAGGCAACCTCCTCCTCCTCCTTCTCATTCAGCCAGATGAGCTCCTGAGTCGCCTGTGACACAAAGTCATGCAGGCTCTCCAGGTGGCTTTGACGCTCTCTCGAACAGATCTGAAGAAAAAAAAGGGGCAAACATGAGTTGAGCCTACAAAACTCACATGAACAGACACATTTTACGATGTAACTTTAAAAAGGTAAACAGACCACTTACCAACAGCCTCTCATACTGCATCTCCAGGTTGTTCAGTTTGTCTGAATAGGCTAGTTTCAGGGGCATGTTCATCTGAATCTGAGAAAAGACAAACAGTTTTTTTCTTTTAATTTTATGCAACTGCAGCAAAATTTAAGACAAAAATTGAGTTTAAGATTATTTATGATCGTTTTTATTTTCATAGAGATTATAAGATAGAAGATTCAGAAATACCCAAAATGCTTACCTCACTCAGTTTGGCATCTTTAAGACTCATCTGAAATTCTTCGATGGCTCTGTGCACACTTTTGTGGCTGTCCAAATGTGTTTCCACACTCGGCAAATCTGATCCCCACTCTGAACGATCAAGTGTCATCTTAAAACAAAAGAAAAACAGATTCAAATACTCAGTACTCTGCAGAATTAAAGCCACAGCGCATTAGAAATCACTTTACGCTGATTTACTCACCTGTATCTCTTCCACCCAGTTTAGGAGGTCCTGAACAAATTTCATGTTGACCTCCTCTTCTGTCATGTTGGAATCCGCCAGCGAGGATTTCAGTAAGGGCTTGCGGATCTGCATGTGTTTCAAATGCCTGAGGCTGCTCGGGTCCATGCCGCCACCACTCCCCATGTAGCTCTGGACTGAAGAAGGCTGCATGCCGGGGGTCAAGGCAGGTGTCAAGGACGGGGTGAGGCACGGTGTAAGGCTAGAGGTGAACGTGGATCCAGGGGTACCTAACCCCCCTGGAGTGAGTGCAGGAGAAAAGGATGGTGTCAAGCTTGAGTTGATGTTCTGCGAGAAACCAGAGTTCAGGCTTTGTGTGATGCCGGAGATCATCATTTTGGTTTGTTCTGTTGTCAGCGTGCGGCCATGGCTGTACACAGACGAGCACTCGGCTCTCAGAGACAGCAGGTCATCCCGGAGTTTTGATACCCTGTGTTGAAAAAGGAAAAGAAAAAGTGAGTTCAATTCATATTCATAGCAAACTAGTGAATTATTTTTTTTTGCAAGCGGTCTAGCTCTGTACCTTTGGACAAGCTGGTCTGCAAAGGGGAACTTCCCATCCAGAAGAATCTGGATGTCAACCACTTGTTGTCTGAGGATGTTTTCACACTCCAAAAGGTAGCCGGCAATCTCTGCTTCATTAAGAAACTGGATACCAGACTCGAGACGTTTTGCATCCTTTGAGAGAATAAAAAGAAAGGTATTGAAAACTCTGTACGATGTCATCACAGCATATAAAAGTAGTATAAGTCCAACAGAGTCTGCAGAAAACTTACAGACTGCAGGGCGGTTCTTGCCAACGCCAGCTTGTCCTCTCCATGAACACAGTCACGTTGGACCCTGTTGGCAATCTGCTGCAACATTTCCAGCCTACCAAACACAGAAAGATTACATTTTTTTTTTTTAGCAAAAGCAGTTATCACTTAAGTTAAAAACAAAAGAAAATCTTCACAAAAGTCAAACACGCTGTCACTTCACCTGGATCCAAAGGAAATGTTGTTATTGAGAAAGACTGAGCTGTTCATTTGTAACGGCTCAGTGATGATGGTGTCATTGGAAGCGAGACTGGTGAAGCTGCCGTTGCTAATAGACGATAACCCGCTAAAGTAAGCCATCCTTCTTCACTATGCTGTTACTCGGAAGCCACTCAGGCTACCGCTGCTACATTTGTTCTCCTAAATATCCATCTGTAAGGACACAAGCCTCGCCCTAACCTTGACAGTTTGACTCCAAGCTTTTGCAGAGCTTACTGATGGGGCGGCTCTCACCGTGCTCTTATTTATAGGGCCATCCAGGTGAGGAGCGTGTAAAATGAATCCCACCCTGAAAATAATTTTGCTGCCCTCAGGGGACGAAAATCAAACAGCAGGTTGAGACAGTACACCTTTGTACACGTTGAGACTGTACAAAGCCCTGCCTCTCTGCTAGAATGGCTTTTTGTGCCTGTTTTTACCACACCCAACTTTCTTTAATGCTGTAAATACGCCGTGTTTATGAGGGAGATGGTAAACTAAAACAATGTCAACAATGTGCAAAATATGAAAATTGATGTTCCTTGGAAATGAAATATTTCCTGCAAACAAACATTGGAAAAGGAGCTCTGAAACTTGACTGAGCTTGCCATGAGAGAGCAGACACGTCAATAAACATAAAACATCTTCACTGAAGCATCCCATGATATCAGATTTACCCTCCTTTCAAGTAAATAGATCGTCCTGATTTACTTGCTAAGCTGTAGTCCATGAAAGCGGTTTGTTAAAAAGATTCCTTTGTTTTTCTTTTGCCTAGTCTGCAAATCACTTGATCCTCTGTTAAAGCAGAACAACACCTCTTTTCATTTGCAAATAGTACAAGTAGATGTGCGGTAAATCTGATTAATACATTCATCAAAACTGTGCACAAAAACCTCGGAAATCCTGGTACCAATCAAAGAGAGCAAATGTTAAGTGAGGGGATTTACACTCTCATTTTAAAAATCAAACCCAGATTCTGACGCCCAGTGTTCAGTTTCAGTAGAGGCGTGAGCGAGCCTGCAATTTGATGCTGGTGCACGCTGCATGCACCAACCTCAGGAGTATTATGCTGACTCATGGAGCATGTTGGCTAGTAGGGTTATCACGAAACCTGAGTTTTAAACAATTAATGATACCATCTGCTTCGATACCGCAGCTACATAAATACAAGTCCTAGGCCACCTGTTATTGGTCATTTCTGTTTTTTAAGGGACAAAAATTCCAGGGAAACTCCAGCACGATGTGTAGGTTTCACAAATACACTTTCAATGTTAGGTACATATTTGTCATTAAATCATGTCATTATCATTAAAATAACAGAGATGTATCATTTTCATAAACGTTCTTTTTAAAGTATTGAAAAGTTTCAAAGGTTTGTACAAAATTGTGACAGCCTTGCTAGTTTACAGTATGTTAAGCATTTCACATAGAAAACCAGGACATGTCTACGTTACTTTTTTTCTTTACAACCTTGTATGTTGCCTCAAGCAATTACACGTTTTGTCATATCCATCACCAACTTTGTGTCTCTTAAAGTTGTAACCTATAATATTGAGCTATTAAGTCTCTATAGATCAGCCCTTAAACTGTAAAGAGCCACGCCTACCCGAGGAGAGAAAAAAAATCAGTCCCACAATCTGCAGGAAAGTGCTGCAACACTCACAAAAAGGCAAGACATCAGCATGTCAGAAGACATTTTAGAGCCCCAGTACAACCGGAGGAAAGTTAATTGAAATTTAAATTTACTATTTGTAAATAGCTTGTATAGTGCTAATCTATTCCTCTGACTACTCAAAGTGCTTTTTACACTGCAGTACACACCTACACATTCACACACTGATGGCAGAGGCTGCTATGCAACTTGTCCATAAGTATTCATACACATTCCCGTTTCAATGGGAGTAAATTTGGGTTCAGAGTCTGGCCCGAGAACAACATGTGACTGCAGGAGCTGGTGTTTGACACCTGACCTTCAGGTTGTGAGATGGCTACTGTATACCACTGAGCCATGGTCGCTGAAATGACTACTATAATATCTTAAAACCTCCACTGATTGAGGGATCCTGACCCTCACTAATTTGAATGTGCAGTGTTGTTTGCTGATGCCTGAATCCTGTTCTTTTCTTTGCCTACTTAAATACTTTGTTTTCCATTTAGTTGCTTGTATAAGTTATAACTGGGTTCTTTACCCTGGTGTCTGTGCATCCCACCACTTTGCAGCCTTTAGACATGTTTCTGTCTCTTTCTATCAGGCATACAGTGATGACAAGACCCCTTCATGCAATTCATAAATCACTGAAGAGCAAATGACTTGTTTTTTCATTTGATGTGGGCGGGACTTAGATGCAATCTGTCTCCGTTATGTTGAACCAAGAAAGACAGAGTATTCATGTTGCCAGGCCTCTACATACCTTTCAACCTCAGGCCTCAGGCTCTTCTCTCTTTCCAACATGGCAACAATCAATTTCCCCCATTCCTTTTCCACATCGTTTGGATGATGACCCTGGGGTAACTGAATACGTCCAAACTCGATCCACATCTGCAGACATACCGCAAAGACCGAATTGTTGTTACTACAGTGTGTAAAACTGCAATCATGGCAACGTGTGATCAAAGCCACATGCTTCCTCTGGTTTGCGTTTGTGTACCTCAAGCATTTTGTAGAGATCCTGGATTTTTGTCTTCTCGTTCTCCTTCAGCGGGATTTCATTTTCTTTAAACTGCAGATACTGTGTATAAAGTGCCTGAGGAAAGAAAGGAGGAGGAGATTACACACACATGTTAAAGAAGTCAAACTTTATTTATAAAGCACAAATCATTCACATTAAGCGACATAGCACTTGCTATACTATATACATGTATGCAAATACCTTCAGAATCAGAATCGGGGTTTATTGCCAAGTACATTTACACATACGAGGAATTTGACTTGGTGTATTGGTGCTAAACAATTAACAAGGAAATAAAGCAGAACTAGCAACAACTTAAATAATACAGTATAAGAAGCTATAACAATATATAAAATATAATTTAAAAATGTAAAATATAAAATATAAAAAATAAAAATAAAAAATAAAAAACACAAAAGGTGCAGTAAGTTAGTTAGAAGATACATTTTTAAAGTCCAGTGGGCGTTGATGTAACGCATAAAGAACAGTTCAGCATACTTGAGGTACATGCACATGCACAAGTACACAAACACACACAGCTCAGTCATAAACTGATGACACAAGGAGGGTTTATAATCTGCTTTTAAAAGTGCATTTTTTTTTTCTCAAGAAGAGATATTAACCAGGAGAAATCTCACTGCACGTGTTCTTTCTCCCCTTGTCTTTGTAACGGCTGCACCAAAGCTCTTTCACCGTTAAAAGCTATTGACTTCTTGCAGTAAATGGACTGCTGCCATCTCATATCCTTCAACATCACTTTAAGTCTCAGTTACAGCAGGCAGGCTCTGCACACGGGCTATTTGAAGCAGATAATTATTGATGCTTTATGCATATACAACGCTAAAAGAATGTGAAGGCTTGGGCTTCACTTGTGCATCGTAAAGCTTATAATACTGATTAAATTATTCTGTACCTTGAGTTCCACAGGGTTGTTTGGGAATGATCTATCTGACATCATGGCCACATTGTGTTTGATCCACTGGCTGAGGTATTTGATCATGTTCTGGTACTCCACCCATTTGATATCGACATCCTGTTCAGAGAAAAACGATATCCGTCATTAATGCACTCTTCAGCACTTTCACTCAGATTGGGTGGAGTAACTGGCGGACCGGTGCCATCAACTTACATGAGGACTGATTCCATCAACGCCATCAGGTGCCTTGGGGAAGGCGTCGTACAGTGTGGAGACGTATGTGATGACCGATTTCTCATCGGGAGACTGAACGTCTACGTCTGATGAGAAAGGTAAATGTCAAAGGTCAGAAATGCAACATGATCTTTAGTCAGAGGAAATACTCCTCAAGCTAAATTCCAAGTGCCTCTCCCCTGATTTATCTCCACAAAGTTTAAAAGGAGTTTTTTTCAAACCAAACATGACTGTGTGTGTCCTCACCCTCAGGGTCCAGCAGTCTTGCCACCCCCAGCTGTTCAGCTACCCCAAAGGCATGCTCTAGATTTGATCTGTTGGTCTGTGCCGACATGCGGCTCATGTCTATCATGTCGGGCCTGAAATGAAGAGAAAGAAACAACAGTAAGGCAGGGAAAAGTCGATTTTAAAAAAAAAAGGAAGAAGAAGTGGACATAAGAATTCTATAATCATGAAGTAGCTTTCTCTTCTGCAGTTACAATACCTGTATTTATGAATGATGGCGTTAAAAAGCCTCCCATCCCTCCAGGAGGTGGTGAAGTTGTCACACCGTACTCCCACATAGCCCTCTGTTATCTGCTTGGACCAGAGCAGCAGCCTTTCCTTGGCTGTCATGTCCTCGGACCCCCCTGTCACATGGATCTCCGAGATCTGCATGAAATAGAAACGTAAGATTTTAAAATAATTAGGGACTGTTGTCAATTCAGAGGCATGGAGCATCTAGGTCTGTAAAGAACATTTCATACACTGAGGTAATTCAAAGTGCTTTCAAGGGTAATGAAAGAAAACAAAGGTGCCGATTGACGATTAAAATTAAGTGGAGTTAAAGATTTTAAATGCAATGAAACAGCTAAAGTCCAGACAACAGGCGCATAGTTAAAAATAATTACAACAATGATTCAAAGTGAGTGTAAAAATACATATGCAGCCATCAGACGGTAGACTAGGCAATGTAGAAAAATGTTTTTTAGCTTGGACTTAAAGGTGGTCAGAGTTGAGGCTTCAAGTTCAAGATCTGTGCTGCATGATACCAAAACGCCTCTCCATCATGTTTTGTCCTTACTCTCGCTAGAAGGCCCAACCCAGAGAAACTGAAAAATAACCCTGTGAAATTAAGATTTCACCATAACTACATGAAAACAATTACGGCCACTCCTCAAAAGCGATGCCATCTAATGCACCACCACAAATGAGTTCGAGTTTGTGCTCTAGTCCGACCTGTGGCCCCTTTCCTGCATGTCTGTCCCCACTCTCTCTCTACCCAGTGTCAGACTCTGTCCACTGTCCTATCGCTAAATAAATGCATAAAAATACGAAAGATTTTTAGGGAAAGACTAAAGAAATGAATTAGATGCAAACCTTCTTCATGTGTTTATTTTACAGTTCTGTTTGCACATCAAACATGGAAAATGTCAGCAGGTCACAAGTGGGAGTTACAGTTGTGTAATGAATTACCCAACACTTTACAACATGTTATACTGATAATTAGGCTGACGTTGAGCTCAAACAAACATGGCCACTTCACAGGTTGAGGCCACAGTGTTGTTGGCAGGCCCAGGTTCAAAGCACATTTATGACATCTGAGGTAAAGTTTCTATTTACAACTATAACAACAAACCACCAGTTATACTGACTGATTCAAACATTTAAGACTATATTCTTCCTGTTACCCAAACAATTGAATGTAAATAAAGTGTTTGACATGGAAGATAATCAGAGCAAAGCAGCAGAGAAATAAAGAGTACGTTTTACACCAATCAATCTATCAACCAATCAACTCATCAATATGGGTTTTTCCCAACAGGTGGAATTTAGTTTGCATCCGGGTGATATGAGTCACAGCAATTACAGAGATGAACAGAAACAAAACAGAAACAAACTCTGCAGCTCAAACAAGCTTAACAAAGACAAAGTAACACAGTCATAAAGAAAAAATGAGAAGAATCCGTCCACAGACCTGCCAATCAAGATTGTATTGTTTCCAACACTGGACAATTTTCTGGAATTAAATTAAGAAAAAGAAGGGAAGGAGTTTAACAATACCTCTGATACAAAGCGGTTTTAAGTCCTTAAGTCCGTCTAAAACTATAATACGATGACTATTTCAGCAACGGAAATGTGTCAAACACCAACCGATCCAGACAAACGAGGATCACCTCCGTCTAGAACAAGTCTGTTTCCCACAGCACAGGTTGAAGTTTCCAATACAACATAAAAAAGGACAACAAATTCAAATAGACTGAGATAAAAACTCAACAAGACCCCACTGTCCCTGTGTCTTTATTCTAACAATAGTTTCAGATCTCTAAGTATGCTGGAAACCAGGTGATACCTTCTGTGTCAAACAAACTATAATGTGTGATTTCTGGGTTATTGTTTGCCAAATAATAACTTTGAATGCAGACAGAAGGACATTTAAAAAAACCCACATTGCCACATTCAGTGAATGTCTTAATATGAAGCCAAAAAGCAAAACCACTAAAGAAGGAGATGAAAACTCCTAATTCTCAGCCAGTGCCAGCAGGTGAAGACTGCAGTAAAACCTTATTATCCTACAGATCCAGACACATTCATTATCTTTTCTTAATTGTCTTTCCTAAAGAGAGACAATGAGATACATCATGTGCCTTCTCATTAAGCCAAATTGACATTCAAACAGTTTGCGGTCAATCACTTTCAAAAGATATTTGTAAGTTTAAAAAGTAGTAAAGTGAGTGCACCATTTTGAAAGTTGTTGTTGACCAAGGAAGAGATTTTGTGTCAATCAATAATGATGTCCTTTTTTTTGTAAACATATAAAAGTATGAATGATTGATATCAATATGATACAAAGTCTGTCACTGAAGAACCATAACCCTGTTCTTACTCTGTAAAAGACTGGCAACAACTAGACTATAAACAGGTTTTATAATGTGCAGATTGTCAAACAAAGCCATTAAAATACACAGTATTTAGAATCATGCATTAACAGTGACCAATGTGCAAGAAGAGGGGACGGACAACAACTCTATACTAGTAAACATAGTTCATCAATCCATCAATCTTTATTTGTATAGCGCCAATTCATAACAAATGTTATATCAAGACACTTTACAGAAGAGCAGGTAAAAGACCTTACTCTTTGTTAAATTATCTCTAAAGACCCAACATGAATCAGTCATGAGCACCAAGCAACATTTAAGCAAAGTTAGTGACAAGGAAAAACTTCCTTTAAGAGGCAGAATGATGAACATCTGCTGAGACTGAGTTGGGCTTGAAAAGTGGGATACAGAGAAGAATAGAGACAAACAGAGCAGCAACAATGAATATATTGGATTTACAGTTAACCCACAGTTAGAGACAAAGTTTTAATTTCAATACATGCACCCACTTCAGTGTCCGAATGAGCTACTCAATTCACTAAAACAACACACCTTCTAGACATCAGCTGTGGTGAGATCACTGAGATAATGAATCAATGACATAAAAATCAGACCTATTCTCTCAGAGAGAATGTGCGACTTTTTGATCGCCCTTGAGCACCAGCGACATCAAAACCAAGACAAACAACAAACTGCTGTTAGGCGACACCTTCCTCTGTTCTGAAGCCTCCGCTCTCCTCCAGCGACACACCT
Source organism: Labrus mixtus (assembly GCF_963584025.1). Classification (NCBI taxonomy): domain Eukaryota; kingdom Metazoa; phylum Chordata; class Actinopteri; order Labriformes; family Labridae; genus Labrus; species Labrus mixtus. The sequence goes on along the minus strand of NC_083617.1, from coordinate 5,527,074 downwards.
CCAACCGCCCTTCACTCGCGTTCAAACGTAGGAGTTATCAATTAGAACGCACCATAATTAACCACAATTAAAGCACAAGCGACGGAAAAAATGTTCTCGGCTCGCAGCTGCGATTGCCTGTGGTCTGCATTGTTGTGTTAGCATGCTAATGTTAGCGCACTTGTAGCTTCAGTTATGTGACATTCAAATGAGCAGTAAGTATGTTCTTCTTCTTTTCCCCCTGTCCTTGACTGAAACAGCTTTATACACAAGGCCGTCCCGTCCATGTAAACACAGCTCTGACAACAACACAGCCAGCGGGACTCAAGCTTCTCACTCATTGTAGACAGTAATGACTCAGAGAGACATTTACAGAGGAGATACTTGATTTCTGTTTTAGTGTAAAATGTGTAAAATGTTGAACATTCTGCCTTTAAAATGAATTTCTGTTTCTGCTGATGCTGTGCAACTTTTTTAAAAACCAAGAGTGTAACGTTGTGTATGCACATTATTCAATTGGTAAACTTCTGATCAGGTTTGAACAAAAATGTCAACATACTGTTCCTGTCCTAACATACATTTAAGCAGCATAAATAAACAGTTCAGTCAGGTTCATCTGATTGCGCACACAGTCGTCTGTACAAGTGAGGCCTGTAGTTTACATTCTTCTTAAGATGTGGGAGATTTTTTTGGGGGTTATTAAGTGTCTAAAAATGGCTGTGAACTCACAGAAAGTAGCAACAATGATGACATAATGCTCAATGAACAATTGAACAAGAACAATGGACTCCTCTGATGGGGGTCTAAAATGATGTAATGAGATAATTAGATTAACAAAATGAAGACCTGTTGCTCTAAGTAAATGCCTTACTTTATCAGATTGTTTCATTCTCGTGCTTAACTTCCAGCTTTGGCAATGTTGACTTTACATCCAATAAAATCTTTTAATGATCTACCACGAATCACACCAGCATCGTGTATTAACAACACGTTTCCTCGTTTACCTGGTGTTGACTTGAAATACATTTGGCGGGAGCTTGTAGATGTTCTTCGTAACCAGAGCAGGTGATGGTCCTCCGTCTCCTCCTCCTGTTCGCTTGAGAGCCCAATATAATCTTGGCGAACCTTTCCTCGCTGCCTTGTCTGTCGTTGGCCCTCAAAGGCTGTAGCATGTGCTCCACTGCTCCGAAGCTGACGGCCCTCCTTAGCTGCCGCTGGAGCAGCTTCTTCACGAGCAGACCGTCTTTAGCCGAGGCCCCTCTGGAGGTCGTGTTAACGCATCGAAGCTTTCCTTCCACGGTGGACCGGCTTCTATCTCTGTCCGTCTGCTCTGTGGAAGTCCTTCCCGACCTGTAAGCTAGCCTCTTGACATGAGATGGATCACAGGGATCTCTGAGGATTAAAACGGGCACCTCTCCGACGTAAACACCTCGGCTGATGCTTTCTTGCCTGGATAGATGTTTCTCCACCTGTGGTTGCACTTCCAGCAGCTTTGCTTGGGTCTCTTTTGTGTCCTCGACCGGGCCGCCTTGCCGCTCTTCAGTCTCCTCACTAATGGCATTGCTTGCGCAGGCCTCCCCTTGAGGAATCCTGAAAGATTCACCGAGCTGAAAGTCGGATTTCCTCTTCTTCCTTTGAAAGTAGCGGCGGCCTTTGAGCTCTCTGGAGTCGGGCCTCAGCGGAGCTTTCTTGGGGTCGACGTAGCATTCCTCCTTAGGGCCCCGAACACACCCACAGATGTTTCCCATGGCTGACAGTCATACGGTCCCTTACCCATCGACAAACTGCCAACAGCGTGCTGTGTTTAGTATCCAAAGAGCACAGCTTGATCTGAAGAGCAACTCTCCCACTGACAGAAAGCCATTTTCACAGCAGGCTAAAAAGCAGTGACAGACAAACCGGCAGCCCAGATATGAAGCAGTTTGCTTTTCCTTTTTCATTCACTCTCATAGACTCACAGCTGAAAGCCGGTCAGCCTCTCAGTCTCCCTCCCTCTCTCTCTCTCTCTCACCGCATGCTCGTGTGCTCGCTCTCTGGGTCTCTCCTCTCACACTGGAATCCTTCCTGACCTTTGAAACATTTCTCCGGCTTTGCTAATCCAGCACAAACGCCATAAATGCACACACTGACAAGGCCCCCACGTGCTTGCGGCTCTCAGCTGGGCGAGAAGGAAAAAAAAGACTTGTGGACAGACCTGTTCCTGGGCTGGATAGTCTGCTTCGTCTACACAGTAAACATGTGCATGTGCGCGTCACAGCCGACTCCAAATATTTGTGTCTATAATGAGGGGTGAAGGCAGGACGCTGTTTAAACCGCAAGTGCTTCCCGCTGATGGCCACATATTATGCTGTGAGAAATTTTGGCTCAGCAAGTTTTGGCCTCATGAGGCAAACAAGAGTCCCAGCCAGTCAGACAGCTTTTGAAAAAAAAAAAAACCAGGACAGCGTGGGTCAACGAGAGCAGCAGGAGCAGGGACAAATCCGAGCTGGACAACAAAGTGCTTTCACTTTGTCTATTAATCAGGCTACGTACAATGGACGAGCCAGAGGTCGGGTTTAAGTCCAACGGTTTAAACAAACACTATTATCGGACCAGATCACCACCATGGCAGTTCACAAGAGGGGAAAACTCGGACCAGGACGTGATTCACCGTATAAAAACCATCACAGCAACTATAAGATTAGAAAGCCTAACAGAGCGAGGGCACAAGTACAGTGTAGAAGCATGTATGAATGAATACTTCAAATACACAGCCAGGAAGAGAAAAATAAAGCAGCGTGTGAAACAGTAAATGTAATGTCACCTCTCAGCTCAACTAAAAATAACAGAGTGTCACTGTGAGCTCACAATATTTGAACGCCAGTGAAGTTTCCCTGAAGGTCAAAGTCACCTGACAGCCCACACGGTTCAGACTACAGTCTCCTGATTACCCAATCTCATACAGTATGTATGGTCATATCATGGTATTATTACCAAATACTGGGATGATTGCAGTAACAGATTATTTTGGTACGTGATACATTTCAGTAAAGTTGAAAAGTTTAGTAAGATTTCTAAACCCTGTCCTTGGTACAGTTTGAATCGGTGACAATGTTGAAGAAAGTGTGAATGAATGAGAAAACTGAATCATGATAAATGAGTGAAAAAAGTACTTAACACGCAGTAAAAGTGAGAGAACATGAGGGCAAAACAAACAAGACAAGACTCAAAAGAAGAATGTGATGACAGTGAACCCGTCACCAGCCACTAAAACACACATTACATTCTAGTAAGTTCGTCACAATCCAACGATATCTCCACCTGTATTGATTCCACAGCGACAAAAATACACAACACTGGGTAACATTGCACACAAACTCCTACACTTTTTTTTTGTCTACATTGCACAAATACATTGGCAACATTTCAGTCCTGAAACACTGCCAATGTATTTGTGCAATTTAGACAGTGTCTGCAGTTGTCCCCAAAAATAGGGTTCAGACAAATTTTTAAATAATCTCTCTCAATCATCACATGTGATCAGGTTGTTGCTCGATACCAGGGCTGGGAGTCTTTGGGAGTCTTTGGGATGTATCGATTCCATTTCGATTCTTGGGGTCATGATTCGATTGAGATCCATTTTCGATTCAAATTGATTCTGGATTCATGTTTCAAAGTCTATTTTTAGATTGGTACATGCTTCAGGATCTACTCCAGTCATCTGTGGGACTGGCTGAATTTCTTGCCGCTCCATTTGGCATCACACTGAGTTAAAGAGCTAGCCTTAGCGCTTAGCGGGGAGGGACTGATGAGCTCAAAAAAAAAAATCTTTGGCAGTTATGAATCGATTTAAAATCTCAGAAGAAAAGAATCTCGATTTCTTTCCCCACCTCTACTCGTTGCAGCTTCCGGGTTAAAATATGACTGTAGACTTTTGTTTATTCTAAAGCTTCTGTACTTCCTGATACTCGTGACCAATACAATAACAGAGAAAGTATTGCATTTTAAATCACATGCAATTCAAAAGTATCCAAGTATTGAAGTATTTCACAACCTTACCTAGGACTTCTATGTTTGTTGCTTTGGTATTGAAATGGTTATTGACATGATTTGATTTGTGCTTGTATTATCTCGTTTTAAATTCTGGCTTTGTGGCAACCCTATGACACACAGAGAAAGTGACCTCACATCAGGAAGAAAAAGAAAACAAGACGAACAAGAAGCACCCGATTACTTTTTAACAGCTACTAAAGCCCAATGTTCTCTCAATAGCATGCCTCAGGTGAAAATATAGAGAGGTCACATATTGTGAGGAATCCAACAGAGGCACTTTTTGAAATGAAATCGGCCTCTTATCTGTGCAGACATGATCAAACAATGGACGGTGTCTGAAACACCTTAACTAAACTCCAGCAGTGTAACAGTAAACCAGCAGCTTTGAGGCCAAGAGTTCAGCTGCAACATCACTCGATTTATATAAGCTCATTTGGAAAAAAATAAAACTAGCCTGCAGCAATAAGAAAAGCACGATAAGTATGTCCCCCACAACAACCTCTGTCATGTAGACAGGAACCCATCCCGTCACACAAAGGCGCGTTATATAAAAATCTGTGCTCGGTTCATACATGTCCATCTGCTGTCAGCTTCGCTTATATAAGCCAAAAGGTGTGTACCATGGCTGAAGCTCTGCATTTTCTCCTGAAGTGTTTCTCTCATCCACCCAAATCAAGAAGAAACAGGCCCGCTGCTGCTGGATCGTATGCTCAGGGGCTTGCGTGTGAATGACAGCGGCAGGTGTTGGCATCATCACAGACGCTACCTGTCAGCGCGTTTGAGTCCAGGCAAAAAATGATACCAACTACTTTTCCCTTCGTTATTTCATTTAGCGCATTAGTCACACATATGTGTTCTTGTTGTAACATAATAAACCAGCTCAATGCCATGACAATCACAGCCTTCAAGTCTGAAAGGAAAGTGCAATGCTACTGCTAATCAACAACTCAGCCGTGTGTGTTGTGCCAAAGATATTAATAATCCAACGAAAGAGAGCGAGAGAGGGCGAGAGAGAGAGAGAGAGAGAGAGAGAGAGAGAGAGAGAGAGAGAGAGAGAGAGAGAGAGAGAGAGAGAGAGAGCGCTTAAGTTAGAAGAAGAATTTTTGGAAAGATGTGAATACTTCCTTGGACACCTGGAATCTCCTGGCATGCACACACAGAGCAAACCCACTAGACATGAATTATGTCACTTCAGCAATAAAATGAAGAGTATTCCCTGAGAGAACATTTCTGAGAACATTCAGGGAGAGCAAACCATTACAACTCTTTAAAAGTATTTTGTAAACGTAGCTGCACATTTTACTGTTCAGACTTTTTTTTTGCACAAATGCCTCAACTCTCAACTCAATGCATTACTTGCCGGTATATTTGCTTTTTTTTATGAAGCCAACTGAATCACTTATTACTAGAGTGCTCTACAGAAAGATAATTTGTATAAACAAACAAGCGTTAGAATATGCAAAACAGGTGCACAAGGTAATGCTACAGCTCTTTTGACAGCAAAGGACAAAGTAGAATCACACATTGCATTTACTTGATTGCACACAGCAAAAAAAAAAAACGTAATCACAGCTGGTGTAGTTTTCCACTGAAAGAAGACGCTCAATTAACTCCACTAGCGTCTCCACTCACAAGATCAACGCACCTTAAAGGGGTGCAGTAACTAACCCAACCCTAACAATAGTAACGAGGAAGCAGCAATATAGTCACCTTAACACTCGTGACATTTCATGCATTTAACTGATCCAAGTAAATTATAAAGATAATCATTAAAACATTTAACTTGTTATATTACTGTGCATCTGAGCTGTAACTATATCAATATGTTAATACTGTAAATGAAAGTATTCCTTTCACATACTCTTTAATCAATTAATCATGTAAATTACTGTGTATAATTTGTAAACTAAAAGATTTTTGCATGCAGACCAGACTTCATTATGAAGTGCATTTAGGCTCCTACAACTGAGTCAATGAGGTTTTCATGCCTCACATCATCCTGTAAAGACATTTCAGCGACACGGAGCCACCCGATATTAACACATCAAGTTACAACCAGAGCAGAATCCAACATGAACTTAAGGGAGCCGTGTAGACACTGTGATGTGAAATGAGTAAGACCGCAGTCACACACCCAGCAGGATGTCTGCTGCACATGTTTGACATCTTGTGGTCAAAGATAGGAACATCCATCTTATGGGTGGGAACACATAAATGATAAAAAACTGATCTGGAGTGCTTTGACATGCTTTTATGTAACTTAATCTGAACATATGCCGGCATGTCTTTTGCATTCTAGACACCTTTAAACTTCAAACATAAGATACACAGCAAGAAGGATTTAAGATACATAACTTAAGTTGTATATATACAAGGAAATGAAGGAGGTAATAATCTAGTTTCTGTGCAAAAAAATAAACCTAATTACCTAAAAACAGATGAATAACAAAAACAAAAAGATGAGAACACTCACCTGAAAGTGCAGAATTATGGTCCAGATCAATCCCAGGGTCAGTTTTGGGTTTCCATCTGTGATGTCGTCGTTCCTGATATTTACAAGTTTGACCTAACGAAAAGACACACATGATAAATATGTTGCATAATTCAAACCCTAAATCCCTGCTCTTAAATGGTAAAATAAAAGGATTCAACTTAACATTTATTTGGTGTAATAATAAGTTGAAACACATCCACATTTCCCTTTATTTAAAAAAGCACCACAAGAGGGCGATATAGTCATTCCTTTATGTCGTGGATCACTGTTACTGTAATCCTGAGACTGTGAGGTAACAGGGAGTATGAAAACAAGCATTTTACATGCTAATATTATGACTTTTTCTGTGTTTTTATCCATGTTTCTGCCTTTATTGCTAACCCCTGGACCTCTCTGATGATTTTATTTGTATCTTCTCTGTTGCTGTTTGTAGCTCAGCACCATTGCTTACCCTCAATGGGTTGAAATAAATGAATAAATGATGATGCTATTACAAATTTAATGCTATAATCCTAAAAAATACACAAATACACACCACTTATGGGAGATCATAATCCCGTGTCTTTAAAGAATTTGAGGTGTGAATCATAAAAAGAGTCTCCACATGTTCAATACAGAAGTGATTCATTAATCCCTCCAGTGCCCGCCTAATCATCTGTAATAATTAAAATCAATATGCTGCAGGGGGAGATTTAGGGAAGATCAAACAGTGAGATCATTTTACATTTAATGACTGCTGTGATTCAATGCATGCGTCTGTTGTGTAGTGTTAGCTAAGACAACAGAACAACTCATTTGTGACCATCTATGAATCCTTTGTCTCAAGTCTTACGTCACATCTGGCTGCGGCTCAGCCTGATCGTGTTCCTCACAACACCCCGACTGTAGCGCGGAGGGGGGGGAGGGGAGGGCAATCAAAGCTCCCTGAACCCCCTGCTGATGTGATTCCCCCGTCAGGCCTCCTCAAATGCTGCTATTATAATTAGCGGCAGGCAGCCGAATTGTCATTTCTCATACCGTAAGGTGCCATGAGTGCGATGTTGGTAGAACGGGCAGAGTCTAAGTAATCACCACTGTGTGAAGCTGTCTCAGTTCAATTATGTATTTGCCTTTTTACAACATGATGCAATTCACAGAGTTCAATGCAGCTGCACACATAAACAGACACTTTAACCTTTGCTATTCAGCGGTAAGCGCCTTTTAGAGAGTTTGCAATCCTGTGTCAACATGTGAAAATTCATATTTAATAACATGCACATTCAGGCTGGAGGAAATGGGAAAGGAAAGGCAGAAAACCGAGGAATGACTTTTGCTATTTCCTCACTCTTTGATGGATTTTAATCTTAAATTTACTACAGATTTTCAAGCTTAATCCATAAATCTAAACATTCAAATGTTTTGAAGACAATTGTTTGCAAAAAAAAAAGATTCTATTCTTCAACCAAAGTGTGACAGAAGAACAAGAGGAGACATTTTTTACTTTGATTGATCCATACCTGCCGCCTCTTGAGAAAATCCAGTGCTATCTGTACATTCTGCAGTCTGTGAAAGCGCATCCTCCCTCTCTCCCGAGGCTGTGGACACAAAAGAGGGAGCAGGGGACATGTATCGTGATCAGGTTTGACTTAAGATCGGAGAGAACACATTTTGGAAAAATGATTAGTAGCATGAGGTTACAGGACATGCTTACCCTCTGATCTGGTGAGGTTAAAAGAACACACAAAAAACTCTACCAATGGCAAAAGTAGCCATTTCTGCAGGCCTGCTCAAAATCTGTGCATGTACACAACATTTTCCAACCATGTGCATATCTAAAAAGGCCTTCAAGATTTTAACACAACGCTAGACAACACACACAACCGTCTTAATCGTAGCGGAAACATATTGAACATTTGTTTCACTGCGCTTTTTCATTAAATGTGATTTTTTTTTTTTAATTAAGAGCGATGCTTCGTTTGTATTTAATCTCTTCTTATTGGCTAATACATTTGAATATTCGGGCCACAGCATGAGGTAATGGAATGGAAAATGCGTTGAAGCCAAGATGCAGCAGCAGCAGCAGTGAAAGGACCTGTGCTGCTTTCAGCCGTGTTTCTTAGGCTGTAAAGCTTAAAGAGAAGAATCCAGCTCATCTCCATAGCAAAGCGATACGATTTTATAAACCCCACTCCCCAGGCTTTACGTTCACTGGATCTCATTCAATTACGAGGCCCTCTTGAGGTTTCAAAATAGCAATTACCCAAAAAAGCAGCAGATGAAAAATGTCCTTATGCTCACCAATGCTCGGAGTGCTTTGATCGTATGGCTCAATGATGGGCAAAGCTACTGAAATAGATACAAAGACCCAAGCTTCAGGGCTCATCTTTGTCGTGATTTATTGACTGATTATACTTTTGCAAACGCCAAATGTATTGCTTTGTGGCTTTTTTTTTTGTCTCACACGTGTATTCAAATCATGAAGCATGAAGATGTTTGGGTCTTTAGATCATTTCTCTGCATCATCAGTGTCATCTGATTATGTAATCTGGGATTTTTATTCTTGATCAAAAGAGGTGGTTTTTGTGACACAACATTTCTCAAAGTAATCACAAATTTAGCAACATTTAAAAAAAAAAAGCCTATATAAGAACTATAATCTCTGCTACAGCAAAAGACAAATCATACAGTGGGATTGATTCTTCATTCCTGTTAACCGACCACAACACGCTCTGATTTAGTTTTTGTTAAAAGAGGGGTAAGGTGGATGGGTGGGTGGGTGGATTGGGGGGGCAGGCCACACGTACCCCCTTATCATCATCCACCGTGTCTCCATCATCATGCTGCTCAACTGCGCATGCTTCTGTCCCACTCACCAACCGCAATGTCTTCAGAAAATCACGCTCCCTTGGCTTATCACCCGAAAAGGCAACACATGGGGGGGGGGGGAGAAAGGAAGACATGGACACACATGGCGGCCAAATCAAAAGGAAGAAGGACAATGGACAGAAACCATAATCAAAGAGCCGAGGAGGAGGAGGAGGAGGAGGAGAAGGAAAGTAGAAAGGAAACAGGATGTAAACAGAAAACAGATAGCTACTTATTGGATGAAAGTTAGTTACACTGGAGAGGGAGTAACAGCTGGGGGCTCCTTGCACAGGAATGCATGCAGTTCATATACAGTAAGCATGATAACATTAAGGAAGTCAGGGCTGCACAAAGACTATAGAAAGAATGACCTGTTAACGGATAAATGAAATAATACAGAAAAAAGGTCTGCTGGATGACGTGCAGAACTTTAATAGCCATCATCTAACTCCAAAGTTCTGCAGCTATACGCACACTGTGTGCTCTATATGTGCAGGATTGGGAACAAATATTCTGAATTTGAACTCTACATGAACATAGGGGCCACTAATGAAATCATCTGTTCAATATTTTGGGTCAAAATAACACGATTTGGACGTAAGTTACTCACAATATTACTTTTTAAACTATTTAATTCTTGCAGTTTTTGCTTTACAGTTTCCAAAAATAATGTTGGACCCACATGAAGATTTCATCACTTAAAAGAGGGTAGAAGCGAGCGCTGCACTGGGTCAGTGCAGTAATCAGGTGCTCTTCAAGGACAGGGGACGGAAGTGGAATAGCTTGTAGATATTTGACTGTCCTGATAACAAACAAAGTCCGTAGTGTGGAAAGGCAGTCTGAATTTTTATACACCATCAGAGTGCCTCGGACTTTCAGATTAGACTGCCGGACTTTGTTTGTTATCAGGATTAGCTACAAGATATTCTAACTGTTTAACATTGACAGCCCTTTTTGATTCTATCTATGCTTTTATAAATAAGTTAGATCCTGCTTTGCGAGTAAGGTGTAGCATCATTTCCACAATCATTATTTCATCCATCCAAAATTCAATTACACAAGCAGTAGAGAGAGAGAAAGAGAAAGTAAGTGTTATCTGTCGATTATCATACTTAGCTGTTCCTGCTAATGCCACAGTTACCTTCACCTCTACTACTGGCATTGGATCAATAAGTCTGCATTAGCTGCAGTTGTTGTTGTTGTTTGTTTGTCTCATTCTATGTCTCTTTCTGAAAGCCCAACACAGTCGCAGCACATTGTTGTTCAACATGAGTCTGGTTCTGCTCGAGGTTTAAGCCTTTTAAATTCAGTTTTTCCTCACCACTGTTACTTTGCTGAATGTTTCTAAGTGTTGTGCTTTTTGTGAATTATGTTGGGTCTTTGTAAATAACAAAACTAAGAGTACAGTCTGGACCTGCTCTTTTGTTAAATGATCTTTGGATGACATTTATTATTGGCGCTATACAAATACAGATTGATTGATGGTGTTTTGATTGATATAGCTGCACAACTTTCTTCACTCAAATAATAAACTGTTCACGATCGTAACATGACTCAATCACAGAACATTTTGTGGAAACAATGGAACATTCTCATTCTGGGCCATGTGTCAGGTGCTGTGCTCTGATTCCACAGAAGTGCAACAACGTTTTGCAAGAATTCAGAACAGAGTCATCGCCAGCTGAGATCCTCCAGGAATCTGACACAGAGAGGCTTAATGACTTCTCGTGTAGTTGTGGTATTTGAATACAGGGCATGCATGAAAAAACAAGGGCGTGGAAATTTTACAATCATAGCCTGTACAAACTAAAAGATTGGTGCCTTATCCATGTAGACATTCAGGGGTGTTTTAAACAAGTAGTTGATATAACTGGATTTTTTTTCTCTCCCTAATATAGATATCAGTAATGAAAAATTCCATATCAGTCGGGCACTAGTAGTAAAAATAGCTTTTTCTTGTTCAAATCTCTCATATATTTTATTTTAGTTACAATGTATTACAACCATTTTTGTATTTTGTAGGTTTCATTGTCTATGTGATCATATCCTTTAAGTTATCTGTTCTTTACAAACACATTACATCCATACAAATTAAAGAATATTTAGAAAGAAGTTAAATAAGCGTTAAAATAGGCAGGTTAGCAGGATGAACTGTGTTAATCATTTATTATTGAAGAACTTGCTGGAAAATACAACCAAAGAAAATAAATCTATTTGTAAGACGCGTTTAACATCCCACTGAACAATGCTGCTGCTTGAGCACTCGGACTAATACTTTGGCACAAAGCGTCCCATCCATGACTGTAGCCAACAGAATATATGTAAAGAAAAGAAAACTGCACAGCTCTAGACTTCCCTACTTTGTATTGTTTTTATCTAGAAGCCCGGCCCAGCTAATCTCAGTGATGAGCAAATCAGTTAATTGCATAGCTATCTCTAAATAGAACAGTAATATAAACAGGGTCAAAACATGAAATAATTTACAGAAAATATGATTGAATGAGTGGATTCAAAATCACAACAGATCTGATTTCTAATAATCAACTCCTAGAATTTCATCCTTGCATCAGTTACATCATTAAAAAAGAAGACCAGCTGCTTCAGTCAGGTGAAGATATTCACAGAAGGGGAAAGTGTTTAAGTGTTTTGTGATTTCACTCAATTCTACATGAACCAAAACAAAGTGAAATAAAGATCGCAGAAAAACGTTAACTCACCAATGTGTCTCCAGACAGAACCTCCAGCAGTGAGATCAGGTTATGTCCATCTCGTAGGTCTTCGTACAGGTCATTGATATGTTTTCGTACCTGGAAAGAGACGGAAAGAAAAATGTGAGCAAACTGTGGTATCCTACTGTTCGTCAACAGTTAAACAATTGTTCATTATGACTTAACGTACATATTTATACAATTACTTGACATTTTTGTTTTTTATTGTTACTGTATGCAGTTAATACATTTTTTCTACATATCTGTATACATATTCTTTTCTGCATCTTAATTATGTTTTGTTTAGTTGTTTTTTTTTAACTCTGTGATATTTTAGCATTATTTAGTTGGAGGCTTCAAATAAGCTCATTGAGTTTTCTGCCTCTTCCTGCACTGAATGTTGTCTAATTTGTTATTCGTTTAATATGTTTTTTGCCCCTTACTGTGCAAATAAATAAATACTACTAATACTACATGTACTCAAGGTTGGTTCTGTTTGAAAGTCTCTAATAATAAGGCAAAGATTTTAAGACGGATACCAATATTCATTTTGTGGGGGCGTGAGGAGAGAGATAACCTAATTGTTATTCAATAAACAGATTTTTTAAAGACTATTTTTGGCAATTTTGCCTTTATTGATAGAACACCTGAAGACAGACAGAAATTGTTGAGAGGAAAGATTGGGGTAGACAGAGTCCTGGAGTCGACCTGTGTGTAACGCAGCGAGGACTGTAGCCTCTGTATACGGGGCGCCTGATCTATTGACCAAACTAAACAAGCACTTTGTTAAAAAAATAACTTTTAAGTGTGCACTGTGCAACTATAACTTCAATTCATACAGAAACAAAAGATGATGTCGTATTACAAATAATTAAAAATTCTAGTGCTGACCACCGTCTGCTCAGCTGTAAAACTCTACGATGTGCTGTCACTGATTTTCGTTCAGCTGGAAAAACTAAGTGATGACACAATTCCTCAATTGCTCTACATTGTTTTCTGCATTATACTTTTCTGGTAGAAACATGTCTGCATGTATCTGGACACCTAGTAGCCCGTAATACATCGTGATCAGCCTTTATCAGCGTGTCATTTCAAGCCAAGAATAACATTTGCATTTGTCAAGCAAGAACACTTTCAGGACTATTTCACAGACCAAAAAGTCATCCACATTCTTCCACTTGATATAACTTACAGTAGTATTAGTATTTATTTATTTGCACAGTAAGGGACAAAAAAAACATATTAAACAAAAAACAAAATAGACAACATTCAGTGCAGGAAGAGGCAGAAAACTCAATGAGCTTATTTGAAGCCTCCAACTAAATAATGCTAAAATATCACAGAGTTAAAAAAAAACAACTAAACAAAACATAATTAAGATGCAGAAAAGAATATGTATACAGATATGTAGAAAACAAGTACAATACAACAATACAGCACCAATAAAAAACAAAAATGTCAAGTATAAATATGTATTGCCATAATAGCGTATTGCTCATGCCATTCAGTTTTTCAGTTTCCATTAGAGCCACGTTTTTAAGAACCCTGTTGTGGTTCCCTTTTTCATTCACAATTCCCTCAGAACAGAAATGAATGTGCCATACAGCACTCTACATAACACCTTGTGCAGGACATCATTGTGACACTTCATCTAAGCACTTAAGCGTGGCACTTGTCAGCTCCGGTCCGAGGCTTCTTCCTTCCAGCAGGCCCATCTCTCCTTCCTGTCCTAAATACTGCGCCTCTGAAATCACCCTGCAGCCTGCTGACCTGCTTTCACACAGGGCTTTCAGCAACTGTAATCCCAGATAGCAGCCACAGCTGTGGAGCCAAAATAGACCTGGACCCTTATGTTATTGGGTCAGACAAGCAGACCCCCAACTATTACTCAGCACCTCTGAGTTTTCACCGACCATGCGTGAGGCCTGCTGAAATCTAGCTGTCAAACATTACAGATTCCCCCCATTAAACCATTAACTCCAGTTCAACACGTTCCAGCCGCTCGTTTTTACACGCATGTAATTCCTTTGTCGTTTATGCACTTTTCATGTTCGCAGTTCTGCATGAAAAATCTGATTTACTGATTTTTTTTTCTGCGAGTATTGAGATTAAATTTACATGATTTACTAAAAGATTCTCATCAAGCTGGGTGACCCAGTGAGCTGCAGCCAGCACTTCCTCGAGGCACAACTGGAATATAAAACCGGTCATTAGCACTGATTCATGAGAGGCTCCATCGCCATAAAGCGAGGATTGATCTAATTGGCGGAACCCTTAAATTCACCCTCAGGGCAGGTTTATGTCCAACTCAAGCTTTGAAGATGATCATCAAAGGGCGCAAAAACCCTCAGGAGCAAAACAAGAAATACAACTTGGCAGGAGGGAAACCAGTGGCCCACCAGTCTCTAACATGGTTGAACATTATTTGCATTTTCGGAGGAAGAAGTCTAAGGCTGAAGCCGCCATAAAGATGTGTTATTAGCAATGCTAGCAGTTTAAGAACACCAAATAATACGACAGGAGTCTGCATCGACAAAAGCAGCTTTGTAAGGCTGTGCTCAGGGCAAGGCTAATGTCAGCATGCAAATATGTGAATGTATATAGTGGGCCAGATAGCCTAGCGGTTATGTAAGGCATTTAACTGCATCAAAACCAACCTAAAGTCATCATAATCAAACAAAACCATCATCATCGTCATCCATTATATCATTACTTGTGTAAGTTTTCATTAGCTGCCAAGGACTTCTATTCATTTGTTTTGCTGTGGTTTCCAAACAGATATCGATATCGTTAGATTTTGACTAGAATTTTCTTTAAAGGCTTTATATGTGATTTTTTTTGATCCAGCAGATGTCGCCCTTGAGCACCAGCATGAAACCAAAACAACTCGCGCTGCATTGTTGTGTTAGCACGCTAATGCTAGCGATCTTTATTATGCTCGTATCTTCACACTGCATGTAAATTTACCTGAAATGAGCGTGATCTAGAAACACAGTTAAGCAGTGAGTACAGTATGTTATTCTTCTTTTCTCTAGTCCCTCAATTAAACAACTTTTATACGCGAGGGGAGGAGTCAGCCGGTCGTCCGGGCGATGTAAACAAAGTGAAGATAGGACTCTGAAAACTCTGAAAACATCACAGCCAGTGGGACTCGGGTGTTACACCCATTGTAGACAGTCATGACTCACAGAGTTATTTTCAGAGGATATACTTGATTTCTACATTTAAGTGTGAAAAATCACATATAAAGCCTTTAAAGTAAAACATTTTCCTATCAAGACAACTCTTAAAGTTATTGCTGACAAGACACTGTCTACCTGGAAGATATCCAGTACACTTCAGGAAAGGGGGAGTAATGGGAAGAAATAATTCCCTTTAATAAATGAATGACAGGACTACATTTGTACTTGGCATAACATAAAATAATGTGATTTTTAGGGAAAAGCAATGTTCATTGTACCACTGACGCTTGAATCACATTACACAAGACACTGATTCACTTCACAGAGAGATATTAGGTGAGACATGTCAGCGCCTGTCTGGCTGTTTAAGTGTTTCATTAACTCGCACAGACAGATGAAACGTTGTAGTGAGCGATTAATTCCTGAGTCACCAAAAGACAACCTGTTGCTACAGCGGTGTAACATCACATGTTGTGTTAAATGACTTTAAGCAGACGTTAATAATATCTGGGGAGGAATGTTAGCATGTTAGGGCCTAGCATGGAGAGCAGTGATTGTCAACACTGTCTACGTTTCTTAAATTGATTGTTTATGTTGGAGAGAATTGATTTGTTGATACTTGAAATGAAAGTGGGATTTTTAACGTGGTTTCCTTTCTGTATTTATGGAAACACTGGACAGAGATGAATGAGATTCTTATATACAGGAACTTTAACTTTGACATGTTCTGTCATCGTCAATGTTAGAAGAGAAAGGGAGGGGAAAAACAACTTTCACACATTCGTTCTTACCTTCACCAGATGCTGGTTTATCCATTTTGTAAACGTCTTTTTCTGCACTCTGTCTCTTTCATCTGAGGAGGAGAGAGAGAAAGGAGAAAGAAAACGTTGTGTGAATTATTTGACATTATAAAGGAAACACCACAGAAGCGTTTTGGGCAACATTAACCTCCTTCGATGAATCACCATGATCATTAGACCACCTTAATTCTCTTTTGTAAGTGCCTTGCATGTAGACCAGTGGTTCTCAACAGGTGGGTCGGGACCCAAAAGTGGGTCGCAGAACTGTTTTTAGTG
This sequence comes from Labrus mixtus, assembly GCF_963584025.1. Taxonomy (NCBI): domain Eukaryota; kingdom Metazoa; phylum Chordata; class Actinopteri; order Labriformes; family Labridae; genus Labrus; species Labrus mixtus. The sequence continues at coordinate 5,510,759 of NC_083617.1, read as the reverse complement.
GGTCGAGATTGTGTGCCTGGAAAAAAAAGACTTTAAACATATTTGTTTTGTACAATTTAATTCCTCTGCGTCACATGTTTGTACCGTCTGAGGACAAAACTGCACACTTTGTCATTAAATAACTCTGATTAGTTGAAAAATATCATACATTTGGGTAGCGATTTGTCATGATCAGTTGGTGGTGGGTTGAGAACCACTGATGTAGACTATTAGGCTGTATTATTTTAAGTGGTAACAAACAGCTCATTGTTGTAGATTTGTCTCAAGCTCCCTGTTGCACAGAGTCAGTGTGCAAAGGAGTCAATGAAAGTTTTTTTTTTTTAAGTTTTGTATGAAAGACACACGAGTCCCAGTGGCTTTTAGGGAGGATGTCATTTTCCAGAGGCTTACATGGCATCACTCGCTCCTGACTGCTGCTGACCACATGTTTTTTTTTAATTCCACATCGCCATAGCAACATGACTTCCTGCAGCCAGAAGCAAAAAACCAAGACGCAAATTGATGCAATTTAAAAGAAAATAGTGAACATCCAGTTATGTCTGCTCAAACTCAACTCCTATTCATCTGGGAAATAAGAATGAAACTTTCAATATTATGTTTTCCTCTCTTCGACATAATGAACAACTTTGATTTGTCATCGCTGTATTTTTCCAGTTTCAGAGCAAAGATGGATACAGGCCAGTTACCACAGCCGTGACTCATTTTCCACGTCTCTGCTTGACAAAACCCTTCTGAGTGATCCTCTATGAACACACTGTTCACGTGTACATTCAATAACATGAACAGCAATCTGCCGGCAAGACATTGCCACATTTTCTCTCAAAAACAATGTGGAAAAAGACGTTTTTTCCTGAACTTTGACCACAGGACCAACAGCACAGATAACCTCTCCCCTCCCTTCCCTCAGTGCAGCTCACTAAACGAGTTTTGCTCGAGGATATCTTACCAAGTATTAGCAATGAACAAGCACAGACACGACCCAATCAATCAAGGAAATGACGTTAAGCAGTAAGATGAATACTGACCCATGCAGCACATGAGAGTTACCATGTGAGCTCTCTGCTCCCTCTCAGTCTTACGCAGGTACTTCATCCTCTGCAGCAGCTCCTGAGGGCTGTCCAGAGGATCGAGGTTCAGGTACGCGGCTGGATAAGCAACTGAGGAAGCAGTTAGCTGTCTTCCTCTTCTCTGCTGCCTGCCTGCCTGCCTGCCTGCCTGCCTACCAGCCTCTAGGGCAGCCGTGACTCCCTTTCTCATCAAGCATCCAGAGCGAGTCCTGTCAGGTTTTCCATGGCTACTCACTGTTTCGACTTTCCACGCGGTTTAGTGTTATTCTTGCTCTCAAAACCACATGCCTCTGGATGCTTCCAATGCACTTAGGCAATGATAGAGCCAGTTTATTTAAGCTGCAATTTAAGAGCAATTCAACATAATATCTGATTACAGCCTGATACATTTTATAAACGGAAACACCTTGTCAAATGTGTTTTGAGCGCTCTAATCATGTTCAACCGAAAAAATCTTGACTTTCAAGCTTGCAAGAGTTTTCAGATAATCATCTCTCTATTGTTCAGCTGCCAAGCGTCACCACAATGTTTACAACAGTAGAGACAAACCGAGACCCGTGCAGGTGAAGAGTAATCAACGCTTTTCATGATCCAACCTAAAAAAAATCCCAAAAGTAAGGAACTGAATTTCATTGGAAGTTGGTCCGTTCAGAGTTACTTGTTGGATTTATTTTTTTACGACCACCTTAAACCAACGACTAATTCTAAAGCTACAGTAAAATTGAGAAATTTAAATGTTTGCATCCGTCAGGACAAAATTCAGTTTTTATGATTTCATGGTACGTGCATTTGACAGTTTGTGTAAGATGAAAAAAAAAACACAACAGAGGCTTGTGAATGATGTGAAAAATGCACTTCCAGAATAACTGGGGTACCTTAAGAGCTCTGCGACTGTACTGTCTGCAGATTCTTTCATTTAGTTCAGCTAAAAATAGTGCATGTGAAAAGGCTGCAGAGAATTGTAAAGTGGGTTGGTCTGACAATTATTTGTCACATCCAGATCAAGGGCTGGCACAGAGCCTGTTAAGTAAGCTAATACAGTACATCGATGTTTCACTTGATAGTCTGCGGAAACAATATTTGTTAATAAAAGAATCCAGAGGAATAAGGAAATAATCCGTCTTTGTATTGAAGATGTGATGCAGTGGAAGACAGTTCTGCTGTGTCACTGCTGATGAGTCTGTCCTTGTGGCTCCACAGATGAATTAACAGAGAGATAAAGCTGTGCAGTCTGCAGTAGCACACCAATTTGGTTAGTAAAGCCCATTTCTAAGCTCTTTTGCTGCATAATATATGAACCTCGACGGAAAAGTTCATTAATATAGATTCGCAGAGGAAGTATTCCAGGAATCTGTCCGGCTGAGAGCAAAGGGCAGAGGTTGACCCAGCGTTCAGACGTGCCCAGCAGGAGGCTACACTGTACTTCACAAACTACACAGACCACTGATAAAAAAAAGAAGCATGATTAATAGGCTCAGATCAACATCACTGACGCAAAGGGGTGTGAAAATCATTTGTCAGCAGCTGAACCCTTCATGCAGAGGTGCATCAATGCGAGCAGTAAAAATAGAAGCAGAATCTTTGAAGCAGGAATAAAAACGCTGTGAGATAAGTTATTTCTGTACCTGTGCTTACATGTGAAAATAAGAAGGTGTGTTTAATAGTTTGGTGCCCTCTTGAGGATCTTTGATCAAAATGTAAGCAGAGACTGAAGCTTTTATGACTCATAAAGACGTTGAATCCTCTCAGCCTTTAAACAGTAGTCCAACATGAATTGTTCCTAACAAGAAAAGTAATAAAGATAAGATCAGATCAGATATCAAATCGATATAAAGACTTTTTAATGAGGTATTATAAATACTTTCTGCCACACCTAATACATTCTGTGATTTCACCTCAGAGCTACAGTAAGTGACTGATGGCCTTTCTACAGCTGCCAATAAAGACATGTTTCTTAATCATTCATAAACTGCACACATGTGTTTTTTCATGAAGAGACAACAAACAAAATGCATTTTTCCAAACAGACACATTGTAAACCCCATAACCCATACAACAGCAAAAAAAGAATCACTCCCTGTGAAGGTTAGTCTGGCTTTTAACTTTATTTTAAAAAAGCAAAAGAAAGGACTGGAACTAAACTTAAAAAAATTAATAAAGAAATCTATGATCGAGACTAAAAAAGCAAGGGTGGACTTTAGGATGTGTTTTTAAGTATTTAAGGTATGAAGAAAAAGTCTTTATTGTAATAAATGTAGTACTTCATGCAATAACAGTAGAACTGTACAGAAGTTTCTGTTTTTCACTCTAAACTCAGGTAACTAGATAGTTCATATTTACCAGAGGTGATGGATACACCTTTAAAAAAGGGTGTGGCCTCTGACTTTTTTTGCTTGATGTTTTTTTTTTTTTTTAAAGATTTATTTTTGGGCTTTTTGGGCCTTTTTTAAATGGATAGATAGGACAGTGGATAGAGTCGGAAATCAGGGAGAGAGAGAGAGTGGGGAATGACATGCGGGAAAGAGGCCACAGGTGGGATGTGAGCCCGGGCCGCCCGCTTGAGACGACAGCATCCGTACATGGGGCGCGCGCACTAACCACTGCGCCACCAGCGCCCCAGCTTGATGTTTTAAGCCAAACTAAAAACACTCATTACACATCACATCTGAACCTCTTGACATTTGTGGCCCTTTAAGATGTTGTCAAAATATAGTAATTCAAATTTCCTTTAGAGGCAAATTTGCACCATGATAGGAAGTCAGACCAGTAGTAATTAAGTAGGAGTTTGCAGTGCAGTCTTGTGTAATCAGTGTGAGCATACTCAAGTGGTTTCTGTCAATCAAAACAGCAAACAATGCTGAAAATTACACACAGGAGCTATTCTTAAATTAACAACCAATATGTCCAGACAGTTTTAGCCTGTGTGTCCCCCGTCTACAGTACAACCTGCTCAAAGCCAAAAGTCGAGCACAGCATTCAAACACAGCCGCAGAGCTCCTCAGACACTTATTTGTAGACCTCGGCAGAGCACATGTGCGTTGTGGCTATTAATAGCCACAACCCTAAACCACGCTGCCCCTGCAACTGCAGACCACATAATCTGTACCACTTAGGTGACGTCCTTCATTTCCACGTAGGAGATAGATGACTGAAGTGAGCACCTGTGGTAGAGGAGAGTCTAACATATAGAAGAGTCGATTTTATGTATTCCTGGAAAGGGCTTGAATTCTGTTCATATGGTCTTATTTTGTTGTGAGAGAGATCAATCCATCCGTAAGAAAAGTTTCTACATTTTCAGATACATTTGTCTTGTGTTGCATTCAAATACTCAAAAACTAGAGTTTCAGGATATGACACTCATACGCCTGCAGGGGTGATACTAAACAGCTCCCAGCAACACACACACAGAACTTTAGGAAATTTGACATAATGCAGAACAGACAGCACTTCACCCAGATCTCGAATAACCAGATTTTGTCAAATTTTCCAAACAGTGGGGTAGAGAAATTGTTATTTTTTTAAGGGGATTGTCTGGCACAAGGGGGCTGGTGTCAGCCTTTGGCATCTTGTTACATCAGGGTGCCTAAAATATCCTCAAATTCTGAGCAGAGCGGAGTGAAAAAAAAAAAGTCCTAGCAATCAAAACCCAGCCTGTGTAATCCGCTTGACCTCGCATGGGAGGGAAATCAAAACAGTCATAAAGACTACACTAGAAAAGCCCTCAACCTTCCAGCCTGTGACAAGGACGCGCCAGACATTGTTGCTCAACAGCTCTCATTTCACAGCTCTTGTGTCACAAACCAGCTCAGTAAGCAGAGGCATGTTTGCATTAGCTTTGTTTGAGTACAAGGATCTCTTTTGCATGGCAGAGGCCCGGATTTTGTTGTACATACAGTATACTGTATCTACGTAACACTGGATATTTGATCTTAGTTTGACAAAAAATGCTCATATAATCTATTAAATCAATCATTGTATCGTTAAAGTAAACCTCTTGCACAGCAGCGTAGGATCCTGGCCACAAACATCCAGGATAAGAAGAATCACTGCTTTAAACCAAATGCTAAGAGCAGCATGCTAACATCCTCTGAGGGATGATGCAGACGAATCCTCAAGCATATACAATTTCTGCATTGCTAGTACCTTTTCAACATGCTAATATTTAGTAATTGCCCTACACAGAAGGCACAGCTGAAGGCATCATTTTGCAGGTATTGGTCATGAAGTATTTTGACCTGATGAATGTGCAATAGAGACACTCATTAAGATGTGATGGACTGACATGAAGACAGACGTGCTGCCTATTAACGGCTAGTTGCAACAGTAATCTGAAATTCTAATATTGGATAGTTTTACCCTGGTCAGACTTGTCACATTGATTTTTTTTTTAATGGTTTAATGTACATTGATCATTTTAATAGAGGCCCAGAGGAGTGGTGACTCAGCACAAAAATGGAGTCCAGTGCATCTTCTTCGGCAAGGTTGTTTACATGGTATTCTGTTACCGGCAGTGGTAAACAAAATAAGTGGAGGGGAGATAGTCGCACATGCATTTTCCTCATTCTTTGTAAGTGAGCATGCAACACTCAGTCGTCTCGGATTGGGCAGGGCAGCATCTCAAATATGTGACTGAAACCGCTCTGCAAATGAAACAGGTTGCCAGACGTTTGAAAGAAGCTCTTCCAGTCAGAGTTTTTCTTTAGTCTGCAGTCTTAAAACGGAGAGAAAAAAGGCAAAAAAAACTCTCGGCTTCTGTGCAGACATTATCAGCTTTTCTAAAGCTAATTCCTGCTAAGTGCTAGAGATGAAGAACATGCACACCCGAGAGGCAGGGTATGAGCCGCAGCTTCACAAAATTTCCGCCTTTTCCTCAACAAAATTGCCTCAATTTCAAGCCGCAATAGCGCAAAATGTGATTTAAAAGGTTTTTAATCAACACCATAAGTGACATTAGTTTTAGGTCTGTTAAGATGTGAAACGAAATAACCACTTTGGTTTAGCAGAAACATTGTGCAACCGTTGATGAAAAGCAAACAGAGTATGAAGGTGAAACTGGCACAGCACTCTAATCTACGCGGTATCACTACAGAGGCACTCAGCGGAGTCAAGGACAGGGAGAGAGGAAGCATTAATGACTGCTAATACACACTTACAAACATGAACAAACACACACACACGGTTGCTAACACTTCAATACCTCCATATGTGCAACAGCTGCAACTGTCACATTTGAGTGATTTGTGAACGGGAGGAGGTCAATTTTTTTTTGCACGAAAGAATCTGTTTCTCTCCCAAAGAGAAAAAAACCCCACAAATTTCCTTGACACCAACTTTAAATGTGAAGAGCACAGTAAGCAAAGGTTCCTGCTTTTCAGCGTCATCCTAGATGAAGTAACGCTTAGTCACGCTGAATTAGTCTTGCTCTCTAATAACCGCATACCAAATGGGCTCAAATCAACTAATAAGAGCTTCTTTCAGTAAAAGCTGCACAAACAATACAATGTTTTATTCCTATCTAGATATAAAAATCAATGGAAAACAAAACACAAAAGACTGCCTCAAACACAACAAGTATCAGAAAAATCATATTACTCAAACCATGCATCTGCACCAAGCATGCAAATATTTGTCCTATCAGATCACACCATTGGCTCTCAGCTGATGCTGCAGGTAGCCCTCAGCTACCCTGATTTATTTGTGTCAGTTTGGGGATGACTGTGATGTTAATAGGGATGTTCCTAGTTAACTTATTTCCTGGTCGACTAGACTAAAGATAAGAAAACACTCAGAATACAGTCATGTAATTTGCATTGCTGATTGTGGCTCAAGTTACAAACGCTAGCACCGCCAGCTATCGGTCTCCCCTGCAGGTTAACATCTCTAGACAATGTGGTTATGGTTGCTCCGGTCAATATGCAAGATAAGCCTGATACTGCCTATATATATTTTTTATCTCGAATTTCTAGATCAGAATACTGCCAAACCTCGAGGCTTCTGCCTGCTCCTACGAGACGCTATCCGTTTACTGAGCTTGTTTACATCTGCGCAGTAGAGCGGGGAGAGCAGGCCCATTAGCAGTAACTACATCCAGTCTATGGTTGCAGTTTGAGCATAATATTTGACTTGCATCGAGGGCCTACATATAAAAATAATAACCATTTGTTTAACCGAGGAGTAATTCTGGTGCGGACCGTGAGGGTGAAGACGTTCAACCAATGATTGGTTGCACATTCCTTGACGTTCGCTTTCGTGTTGGCTGAGAAGGAGATAAGGGTGAGGCAGCATGTGGATGACAGCGACCATGTGGTGAAAAAGAGACAACACTTTCTAATTTTTTTTTAGATATATTGGATTTAAGAGAGAAAATGAGTTACAACCACAAAAACTGCAAAATATGCTGATGGCTGAAACATCGTTAACTGTAACACTGTAGCTATTATGTCCAATTCATCTGAAATTACATTGAACAATGATATCAAACATCACCGATTTTCCTCACATCAAAAAGGCCAACAATCTCTTATTAATTTTTCAGGCTTTTGTGGTCCTGCCCAATTCAGAAATCAGCCTTGAAATAAAAAAAAAACCTTCTTAGACATCAGTGAGAGCCACATCTTCAAAAAGAAGCCCATCCCCCTACTGGTGAAAAATCATCACTACAACAGCAGAATAAGTCTGACACATCACATTACTTTAAATATAGCAGACAGAGGGGTAAAATCACTTCACTCATGGCTCACTGATGACCAAATCCTCTTCTCACACTTTTTATGCTACATCCATGAGCTGTATATCATTTCAGCTGATATCAGACAGTTCATAAGAGTTCAGATTTTAAAAAAGAAAACTGAAGAGTCATCGAAACCAGATGGAACTACTTTCTTCCTAGCCAGCTATGAAACAGCGGAGAAATATTGGAGAAATCTGTTTCCTGTTTCTAATGTGGGATTGCTTCCCAGCATCTGCTGCATGCTGGAGTGAGAGAGAGAGAGAGTGAGAGAGAGAGAGAGAGAGAGAGAGAGGCTGTGGAGCATGAGTCAGGGTGGGACAGAGACGCATTAGATGATCTCATGTCAGAGCGGTGGAATGAGGTTCGGTCATGCTCCTCTTCCCATCACCATGACAGCATATAAATACAACATTCACAAATACAACACTGATCAGGCATCTCACTCGGACACACGTCTGCATGGGACTGCATCAAAGTTAGACTCAGGACAAACCATATATATCTAAATGATACATGTAAGAATAATCAAGATTGAATCAGGGAGTCAGATTTCTGTAGCTGAAGACTGATGGGTCAGGTGGAAGCTTTCTGAGAGCTCTGCTGGTTTTGAATTACAACGCCCATTTGAAATGAAGTCTATTGATTAGATCAATGAAAGGCTTTGCCACAAGTACAATATTATCTTTCGGCATAAGAACATATAAAGCTCTGTATAGAGGCGTTCTGATAAAAAAAAAAAATTCCATCCTGATACCAATAATGACTTGTACTTTATAGTTTGATCCCTGAAAAAAGTGGGATAAATTATATTATCAGGGATGAGAATGGCAAGGAAGATCACAAACAATACCATGCCATACATGGCCCACGATAACGAATATATCAGGGTGCAGCCCTTCTGTGATAATTTATTTATTGCAAGACAACCACAATGATACAGCATTATTTCTGATTAACTGAAGAATGTTCCTAAAAAAAAAAGTGGAGGGTTAATGTTTTCAATCACTGACATTTGGTGACCATATGACATCATTATTATTTTTTAAATATCTTGTTGCTTTTATGTGTCGTATTTTATTGTATTTTATTTTTATACATATATTTTATTTTTAATTCTTATTGGTGTGCATTGGTCTCTCAATGATTTTATGAACTACTTTTTGTCAATAACTTTTCTGCACTCTTGTTAAGCACTTTGAACTGCAATTTAATTTGTCTGAAAGGTGCTGTATAAATAAAGTTTGATTGATTGATTGATTGATTGATTGATTGATTGATAACCTCCGCCTTTCACTTCTTTCCCCTGCTGTTCATCATTAACACATCACTGTCTTCTTATTTTTCTTTTTATCTCCCTATCATCTACTTTTTTGGTCAATAAACTTCTCCTCATGTTACCCTCACTCATGTCATTAGTGCCACTGTGAGGAATCCTGAAGTGGAGAAGCAGTGAGTCAAATTGGCAGGAAACTCTATTTAGAGAAAAAATATTTAAAAAATATATATAAATGTAAATTTTTGGCACCAATGAGTCGGGTCAGCGTTAAAATGCTGTATTTATATTTTGGTAAATCACTGCATATTATCACTGTAATATTAAAGTCGTTGGCAGTGCTGCAAAGGCTGTATGGATGTGATAACTGAAATTGTTGTATAGCTATAGGCTCACTTCACCAAAGGAATCCCTTACTCCAAATTCCACAGAAGAATAAAATCTTGATATTTAACACTGAAAAAGTGTTTTTCCCATTTTTAATCATCTTAACATGAAATTTAAAAGTAGACAGACTTAGTAAGTGTCATTGAAAAACACTTAAAGCGTACATTGTCTGGCTCTTACTAATGTTACTCTTTGAGAGCAGCGCAGTGTTCTTCTTTGCTGCTCTGAGACCTGTTGGAGGTAGCCATGATAAATATTATTGATGTGTAGGTATACTGTGTTGGCCGGTGTATCCCCCAATTCACAATGACACATTTAAGGCAGTAGCTGAGGAGGTACAGTTATAACTACTGGAACACCTCTAGCTGTGTATTTACTGCAAGGTTTTCATTTTTGTTTTGTTTTTAATTCTAACTTTTAGATCAAACTCTGTAAAACTGACAGACATCAACATCAAAACATCCAGATAAAACATTGCTCATTGCAGCTAAAAGAAAAACCAGATATACAGATCTGATCTTTAAACCTGTAAACTGAAACCACCGGCAGCTGTATGAGTTTCAAATCAGTTCCTGCTAGACGCTTATTTTGAAATCAGGTTGCACCAAGTTCAGCCAGGGTTGGATACTGATCCAAAAAAAAATCTAATGCACTTAGTGTGCCATAAGCACTTAGGAATTTGGCTGCGGTAGCTGTGAAATGACCCTTAATAATTAGATAACCCCGTGATTATACCAAATGTTGGTTGTTTGCTCTCAAACCAAATGCACCTTTTTTTTCAACTGTGTGAATATAAAAAAAATGAAGTTCTAGAAAATAAAGTCTGACTTGTTTTTAAAATTAACCTCTTCGCAGCAGCTGTGGGTTCAAATCCAACATTGGCCCTTTGCTGCATATCATTCCACTACTCTCTCCTCTAAGCATTTCCTCCCAGAGAAATGTTCCTGTTCTTCACCTGAAAACTAAGCTGAATTTCAACTTAAGAAGACAGACGTTTAGAGGTCTGTTTTAGGGAAGCTGCAGTGGCCAACTGTTTGTTAACAACATGCCTTACAGACTGTTCATCTGCCTGCTGAGTGAGGTGGGTACAGACCACTCTCAAAAGTGTGGCTTCTTGGCGTCCAAATCGCAGCTAAAAGCCAAAGCGTCACACCATCAACTTGACACATGAACAAGTCTCTGGAACTTGGATGCTGCTCACATAAAAAACAAAGTGTCTTTTGTATGGTAGCAGACAGTGTCCATGGAGGCAGCCTGCCGTGTGTGTGTGGGCCGCTAGCTGGGCCGTTTGAATGTGATGAGTGGGCTGTCGACATAGAGCAGAGGGGTTGGGCTGGGCACGGCCCAGCAGGATGGACAAAGGCAGTGACTGTGCAGAAAACACAATGCTCTCTCACTGGTCCCTGATGCAAGATAATGAACACATAAAAGATTGATTTGAATAATCATACGTTTCTTTAATGTATCTGCAGAAATCCTTCTTTTGAAGAGAGCTTAAGTCATAATGGGGACAAGAATGATTCACAGGAAGAAATGTCAGACACTTACAGACCACACCTTCCTATTACATACAGCTTACATAGGCGGCAACCTAAAGACTGGTTCTGTAGCAAACACTCTGAATGAATCTTTTCACATTCAGGGAAAAGATTACGTATATTTTCTTCATAGAAAATTCCTACTAATCAGTATCCAGCACTCCCTTTTTTCATAAAACTCTCAGGCTGTGAGCTTTCGAATGCTCGGATGTTAGGCTGCGTCTGAAGCCGCATACTTTCATACTATTCACACTAAATATGACGTCACACTGAGTGTGATACGAAATCATGCAATTTTGTTTATTCGAGAAATAAAATAGTAAGAGACGGGAGCACTCTGGTCGTACTATACCTCCCCACAATGCATTGCAGCTCTCAGACTATCCAATCGCAGAGCTCGCCAGCGGCATTCAAATAAAAGTAACCGTACTGAAATACATTTTATATGTTTCCAAATGATATTAAAATGATTAAGTAGCTGTATTTGTAATAAACTGATGAATGTTGTTGTTAAATTGACTGAGCATAGCTAGCTTTTCCAAGGTTTAATGTGTTGCTAACTAAGGGTTAGTATGCAGTATGTAAGTATGTGGTTTCGGAAATTGTGTTAGTGAGCAGAACAGATTTTTAGCTCACTGGCTGTAGTGTTCTTTTAGAGATAGAATTGTAGCTAGTACCCTATTAAGCCAAATTATATCATAATAGTATTAAGTCCAGTATAGACAAAAGTATAAGCTTGGATTAAAATATTATTGCTATAATTTGCAGGAATGAAAACTCTAAACTTCACTTTTAATCTCTTGTCAGTTGTTTTTTTTTAATACCATATGGCGTCTCAAAAACAAAATGAACCCATGAGAACAGCTGACTGAACCACCAAATGTCTAATCCATTAAATCTCCCCTGATGTCAGAGGATGATCAAGTGTTGGGGAACTTTATGACCCCTGCACGCTGAAGGCCTACCGAACAGGCTCTGCTGGAACAGTTTGATCCCACGCAGCCACTCTGCCCATTAACCGCTGAAACCATGTCTTTAGCTCACTCCTCAAGTTTACAGTCTTTTGTAAAAGCCTGCATTGAATTTCAGCCCAAAGCGATTCCTGTGTTCAGGGTGCTATTAAGCCTAACACCTAATTAGTGTGGCATGCCTTATAGCCGGAGGTATAAGACCTTAAACATGCCTCCAGTCAATGGAAACTGTTATGCTTAGTCACTAAAAATCTTTAACCCTCGCTCCTTTAAAACACAGTCGAGACAGCACTTCCTTTATCAATGATTTCTTTTCAGTATACTTCGAACAAATTGGGATCACAAAAGGTAACACCATGCACTGGCTCACTCCGATGAAGCCTGAACTTTTTTTGTCCTCCTGCTTTTATCTGTTATCTGGAAGTGACAGCGAGCATCACTCAGAAATAATGGATGACTGTGAGGCCAAACCGAAACTGTAAAAACTGTCCGATCCAAAATCTTAAATTGGGTGAGACAAAGACAATTATGCAACCTACTTTACAGCTGACCCATTGGCTGTTCTGTTTACTGGTCTGTTAGGCTGTGTTTGTTTGGTTACTGTTGCTGATTTTATTTTTTCCTGTGAAAAATGTCCCTCTTTGATTCTCCATGCATCACATGGAGAGAAGCTCGGGGCTCTGCTGCAAATACAACGCAAATTATAGAACAGGAGCTTTTTCATAGCACTTAGCCAGCGCCCCAAAAGAGATATGTCTTCGCTGTGGACGAGGAAACAATCTTTTTTATATGGAAACAATGAACTGATCTAGGTCATCTTTGTACCTGGGAAGACAATTTGACATTAAGGGACAGGATTGTGTTAAGAAGGAAGAGGGTATTAGACGCTGACATAAAGATTTCTCTGACTCATCGTCCAGCCTTTAACTCAAATGTACAGTTTACTTCAAATTAACCTCAATGAAGAATCTTTGTCGAGCTTCCCTCTCAAATTAAAACATTTCATCTTGACATATTGTAAAATAATTGTTTTTTCCCGCCATTGTAAAGGTTATTGTTTGTACCGTTACAAAACTCAGCATTCCTTTATTTTACTTATCGTAGGCACGGTGTCTTTCAATTTAACACTTTTCCTTTTTGGCAACAGAATTTCCTTCAGTCCAAGGCAAGTTTCCCCACTGGGACAATAAAGTCCATCTTCATCTAATAAAGCTCGGTCTTATCTTATCATACCTTATCTTGTCCTATATTATCATCAGACACAAGCAGTCAAGGGACTCTACAAAGAACTTCTGAATTCATTGCTATATCCTGTCTCTAATCTGAACTGACCTGGAGTAAATAAATGTTAAGAGAGTCTTGCTGTCCAAGCTGGTATGCAATGAGGCAACACGTGTACAAACAGCTGATGGAAAACATGTTAAAGGTGAGTTTGCGTGGATGTAATGATTAGCCCACCAGCTGATCTCAAGTCCCCACCAGGATTACTCAACAGCCACACGTTTATGAATGAAAAACAAGTAACAAGAAATGAAGATGACACTACATTTTTAACAAAAATTGTGACTATTCAGATCTTTCCAAAGCTTAAATACATCCATCAAGCTTGAAATGTGTTGTTTTAAATCATAATACAAAAAAAAGCCTTACCCTTCTTTGTGTGGTTCATTATTCATGCAACAACTGGTCAAATATTCCCCCCAAAAAATCAATAATTTAAAGGTAAAAACATGTCCCAGAACGGCTGTTGATGATAGAAGAAGGACACAGGAAGGATGAGTGAGCTCATTGTGTCACAGCTCCTCTGCCTTAAGAACAGAGCTACATCTTCCTAATGATGCTACATCATATGATCACATCAGCCTCCAGCCTGTTTTAGCCTTAAAACACAGATGACTCTGCTCTGCTGAACACAAACAACACTCGACATGGTCACAACAGGCGTTCAACACAACGGCACACAGGCCACGCTTCACCGTTGTTTTGCCTGTGATGAAGCAAAAGAGTTAAAAAAACTGCCGCTGTCAGTTTGAATTCAGCTCCCCAGCGCACGCCTGGCCTCAGACTGCACGTGTGTGGTTTTGAGCTGTCAAAGAGACACGGGAGAACATGGACCTCCTTTGTGTGATGGATTTGCTGTAATTAATGGCATGGTTTTCAAAAGGAGCAGCTACATAAAGTGACATGAGCTACTGACAGGAGCTAACGCCTCACCCTGCTATGTCATTGTCCTCTCTGCCTTGAGACACCACATAGGTTAAATGAGGAACAATCAGTCAATGATTGTCCTATAATATCCCCCCTAAATAACACATAAAGAGATCATTTGCATCATGAAAGAATCAAATATTTGAACTATACCGACTTGGTTTTTCTGATTGACCTTTCAATGTGATGATAAAGTCTGACAAGGCAATCAGCTGGCTTGAAATGATTTCCAGACACATTTCAGGGTGAGTAGATACATCCATTCAAACAGCTAAAAAAAAACATTCATTATCCTCTTATCTAATGATCGAATAAGATCATTAAAAAGCCTCATAATAAAGTCTTTGTCCTGGATATAAATATTCAGCCTGAATGTGATGTCATGCAGGAAATATTCCCACTTTTCCACTGCAGGGATAAAGACACTAACACCAGGCAGCCACCACAGAGAGGAGGAGGAGGAGGGGGGGGGCAATGCTGACATTTATTGAACTGTCAAGCAAAGCAATCGGGGGCAATTTCTTCATCGCCTCAAAACCCAAAACCAATGTCCAATCAGCATCGATCCTACCTTTGTATTTCTCCAAAACATCCTCATAGGCTTGAAGGTATTCCTGTTCGTCCGAGAGAGTATTAGCCTGCGCTGCGTACTGAGCCATAACCCGGACTCCACAAACTGGACATTCACCAGCGGCGGACGGGGACACAGCGTGTGTGTGTGTGTGTGTGCATGTGTGTATATGTGCATGTGTGTATATGTGCTGCAAGAGTGATCGGCGCTGTTGTTGCACAGAAGGAAACGCCCTACATCCCTCCCTTGTCTGCGCTCTGTCCAATGGGCGACACTTCCTCTCCGGAGTGAACGACATTGATAGGAAGGCCCGCGCTGCAAAAAATGTCTGTCTTGACAAGTCCATTGCACCGATATTGTTGCTAAAATACGCATAAAATAAAAATAATATTTTGCTTTCTTAACACAAGCGCCCACATCTCATCGTATCTGATCAGGTTTGCACTCATTTTCATCAGTGGGTAAAACACGATGTCAAAGTCAGGCTGAATGAGTCGCTCATTTTTTACAGTGTTTTTTTACTGAAATTTCCTTGTCAGGCGTTTCTGTACCGGCTGGTAACACGGACCACTTTCTTTTTTCACAGTAATCCACCTGCTAGACTTCAAATAGCTTTGGTCAGATGTCCAAAGCTTAATGTTTGCAGCTATACTGTCCTGTCAGCTGCCTTGAATGGGCACACATTAACGCAGTGAGGTGCGAGATTAGCTACAGGAAAAGAAAAATAGACCCTTTTTTTTTTTTACAGAAATCTGCTACATTGTGTTTTAATCAAGCCCTCCTTGTATTCAGGACTGGGATGGATTTTTATAACCTCAAGCAGTATCAAAGTATCACGATGAAACAGGCCTACTTTAGAGCTATAAAACGTCCAAGTTGGTCACCAAGTGAGCAAACAAACAAGAGGCCATTTATTATAGAAGGATTTCTGTTATTTTATCTGAAAACCTGACTTTTGTTATCGACTTGTGAGCACATAAGACTCGTCCTTGTGTGCTTCTATCTCATTAAATGGTTTATATCCTAATACATGTGCATATTACTGATAAAAAAAAGTCAAATATATTGTAGCTTATGTAGGACTAAATAATGTTTTTGTTTTGTTTTGTTTTTAAATGACCCTACATATTTAATAAACTTGTGATTTCTTATAGGCACCATGTACAGAGGAAATGAAGACCAAGATACCGACACATGCACCACAAGTGATCCGTCATGACAGCCCCCAAATAAAACCGGGAATACCAGAAAAACACACTCCTGAGCATGCTCATGTACTCTCCATATGCTGAGCGTATTGCAGAGAGGTGGATTGCATTGTTTTGTCCTTGTTACAGAATAATGAGTGGATGTCAGGGAAGGCTGCCTCTCACCTGCGATCCTGAGCACCGCTCTCTCTGCCGGATCCAGCACGGATCCTCCCTGGATCTTCCTCTTGGACCTCTCATGTCTGGGCAGGTTCCAGGGTAAAGTGTCCCCGGGTGCCGGAGATGCCGAGCCTGATTTAACACTGTAATCATCCTCGTCTGAAAAATCCGCCGAGGAAGACATGGATCCGTGCAGGGAAGGGTTCCCTGAACTGGAGCTCTGTGAGACAAAAGAAAGCCGGGATAAGGAAAAAAAGGAGAACAATGCTTGTCTTGACTCCATACAGGATCACAACACCGGAAAAAAAAAACCCACGCTTCAAAAAAATCCCATAATTTCTCACCATCGCAGGTCAAAGTGCGCAATGTGGGCGCATGTTAGGTACGAGGACGCTCCTTAACTCGACTCAGAAAGCTCTTATGATCCATAACAATACAAAAAAAATGAGGCAAATAAAGGCAATGTGAAATCAATAGCATCTGGCTCCCCCGCCAGGTCAGAAATAAGACTTACCACTGTATACATGGAGACTTGTCAGCTGGAGGAAAAATAACAGTCCTGTTTACGCCTTATTAGCTTCCAACCCTTCGGTCACACATTTCGTGCGTCAATATCCAAAAAGGTGCCACGCCCTTAGAGAGATGCTCCGGCCACGAGTTCGTCCCCTTATGTGTGCATTAGGGATGCGGGGTGATGTCAGATCTCCAGTGGGCTGAGAGGAGGGATGTTACGCCGTGTGCTTGTCGAGGCAAAGCTGGACCGTGATGCGAGAGCAGACAGCAGACTGCATGCGTCTCCGCGTCATAACCCGGGTAAAGGCAACAACAGCAGCAGCAGCAGCAGCGTCCGCGGTGTTAGAGCGCCATCCCTGCGCGAAGGTGTTGCTTGGTGACTCCAAATGCATCAAACGCGGGGGTAACAGGAGGACAAGTGCTACTGCTACAGATTGCCATGGCAGGGACTTGCTCAACAGATCCCCAACGGAGAAGACTGCTGCGAGGACTCTGGACACAATTACGTAACTGTTTGCACTTTAGCCGGTGTGTAAACCAAAACTGGGCAAAGCGAAAGCATTCGTATGTGTCGAGCCAATTAGCTCCTGAGAACTTTGAGTGGACCACGGGTGCACAAAAGAAGGATTGCACTTGGGTTAAGTGGCTTCAACTGGGTTTAAATGTTAACCCCCTTACACCCAGAAAATGAAATCAAACATCTATTATACCATCAAAGTCGTCTCCTTATGAAGAAGTATGTCTTTAATGTTGTTCTCTGATAAATCTCTCACATTTTCCCATTTCAATAACATCGGGGGGGGGGGGGGGGGGGGGGGGAATAATTGCCCATGAGGAGTTATTGATGAGTCACTTTCTGTTGCAATTTCCTGCTGCACCCTGACACACCTGAGTTTGAGCAACAGAACAAATGCAGGTTAACACATCCTGAGGGAGAAGGAAAGGGTGGGGCAACACAATGATACAAAAAAAAAGCATTTAATTAGCACTTCTAACATGTTAAAATCAAGTCATAAATCTGCAGATAGCATCACCTTATAAGGTTGTATTTGTTCATTTAAATGATATTTTATTCATTTTTTTAAAGTCTCAAAATAGCAGCAGCAGTGAGAATCTGTTTTTAGAGCTGGGTCAGTCTGCCGAGCTGTTTCAAGCAGAACGCGGTTAATATTAGCAGCTCTTTTATCATTGCATCACTTTTCATCATGGGCTAAAACTCAAGTGCTGGAAAAGGCAGCTTAGTGTTGCACAGTTGATAAGCTTTCTGCTAATACACAATTCTCACCATGGAAAATGAATAGTATGATTCCAGGAAAGGAAAGGTCCCCATATAATGAAATAAATATTGAGTGGGCTGCTATAGGAATACATTTATATTCCCCTGAGTCAGTTTTTAACTTTCTTTTCTATAAAACGCTAACTGTACTGGGATAAGAATAAGTTGAACTATTAGACGTCCTCCCCCATCATCTAATAATGCAAGGCTTATCCACTCCATTAGGGAATGCTTGGAATTTTAATAACTATTATTCTTTGCTCAGGAGCTGTTGAAAACTTGGCATAAGGACCTCAATTTGACAACCTTTGTCAGTTATTTTAGAAAATATAGCTATTGGAGGACATCCATGAGTTCAAAAAGCCTATTTAGCCCACTTCAAATGCCTGAATTTCTAGTTCCTAAAAGAGGAGCAGAGTCATCCTGATGTATTATTAAAATCTACCAAATGTGAGGTCGTGTGCATTCATATTCCATTTTTGTGTTGCACACTGTTTAAAAAAATACATCAAATAAAAAGTCTGTGTGTCTTCAGTTACTCGACCTGTTATGTGAAATACAGACGGTTATAAGTCAAACTGGTCAGGGTCAATTAAATAAACCATCAGTTAGAAAACACCAAAATATGGTTCATGATAACCCTTCTGGATTATTCATTTAGCACAGTTTAGTATGGGCTGCACATGCAAATATATCATGAATGATGCATGGAGTGCTGATCTAGGCCTGCCCTAGTTTATGCAGCATAGTCAAGTCTGCACACTTAAAGCACATTATGAGGATTTAATGAGAACATAAACCTCCAAAATTATAACCTTGATGTGGTTAAGGCAATTCCTTAAACCATTCTCCTTTTTGTAATATTAATGACACTATGAGCATCAAACACATGATTGTTCATCATCTGAGCAAGGTCAGGTTCATCATTGCTCCTTCCCAAATAACACATCAACACAACAAAAAAAAAAAACTAAAATCTGTTTTGACCCATAGACTGAATAAAGAATGGACAATGTCCTCAAGGGAAACTAAAAGATTTGGAGCGCCCCCTGCTGACTGGCTGCAGTATAGGTCATAAACCCTGACTCCTCTTTGGTTACAGATCGGACATTTTTCAAACCATAATATCTAAATACATGTCAAATAATTTTGTTAATGTTAGCTATTATCATGCTGATTTGTGCGCCAGTAATCTTTCTATTTTAGAAGTTTAGTCTTCGTTAATTGATGCTAAATAAAAGGTATGAAATGCCAAGATTGACAGCTCTGTTGACCAATGAGGCCTCTGCGTTGCTGTGTGCACCAGATTAGCAGAGTGGAGCAGAAACAGCGAGAGGAAACAGAACGAGAACTCACACAACTTCCATACATGTGAGTGTTTGCTTCAAACCAACACAAGAATCTGTTCTGTAGTGACTGAACTGACCTGGGGGATCTTTGCTTTTTTAACTGTATAGGTTTAACGTGTGTTTTGGTTAGCGGCAGGGGCGTGGCGTCGAAAACTGCGACTCTTCACCAGCACATGTCAGTGGCAATAACCGGGGGTATTTTGGCTTCATTATTCTACTATGGGGAGGGGCATCGTCCATTCTTCATACCCTCTGTGGTATTAGGCATGGCAAGAATCCCATCGATTTCAATCTTTGGATTGGTCTTTTTTGCTGACAATGGCTAAGATTAAATAGCTGCAAACCGTTTGTGTTGGTTATCTGTAGGATAACACACAACTAATGGAAGCAGGAAGTTACAACAGCATCACACAGATCAATAGCTGCCTTTGAACACAAACAGTTCAAACATCATTGTCATGTCAAGGCGGGTACTGAATTAGAATTTCATGCAGCAGTCACAGCTTTGCAGTCGGGGATAAAAGCTGTGTAGGATGGTTAATATTCTGGATACAATATATGACACTGACATTTAGACACATTCAAAAACACCCACTGACTCTGTGATTATGTCAGTGTGGAAGCATAATTCTTCTGTAACAGGAATAATATATTCACCGGTGAGGAAAGAAATCCAAATACAACAAAAAAGGGTTCAACGTGCACGAGGCCTTCGGTTCATATTCCCAGCTGTGTTTTTTTTTTTCACCTTTAGACCCGGATCAACATATGGGTCAGGTGTAAAACTGGCATACTTGTTACTTTCCTTTTAACTGTGGTGAGTTTCTGAATAGCTGAACTGTTGCTCCATGAGGATACATATTGTGTTGCCATGCCAACATGATAAATTGTTAAATCTACTTAGAAAGGATTAGAAAGTGGACACGTAGCAGCATGCTGACTACATGAACAGAAATCTAAAAAATGGAGGATAATCGTTTGAGCACTTAATTGTAAATCTGTCAAACCAGACTGATAAAGAGCTAATAGAAAGAGATTTGTTGTGCTCTCCCTCGAGAAAATCCCGCATGATCATCTTGTGAAAATGATGCATGGACCAATGGGGTTTTTTTTGGGTGTAAATGTTGCATAAATAGCTCATCTTTTTGTAACACACAGGACTGCACTACCTTTAGAATAGGCATGCTGTATGTGAAGACACCAGAGCACGAAGGCCTTATTTTAATATATAACATTATATAAGCTGCAGTGACAAATACATGTGTTTCATCATTTAAAATAAAATGATTTCCTCTTAAACAGAACGTGTTCAGATTATTTAGGGTCTATAGAGATGACATTGAAAGGTGCTTTGAAATTACTTTGAGATCCCCCTCTATGGGAAAGTGAATGTGACTGTTTGAGATAACATGTTTATAGGACTTTTTTGTCCATATTTTTTCATCTCTAACTAAACAACACACACATGGAAACAAGGTAAGAACCCCATAACAAAAACACATTTCATTTGAATGAGGACCAATAATGACCATCCTGGAAGAGCAAGTTTGAGACCCTGTAAACAAGTAGTTTCCTTTTGACAAATGTCTGAATCCTTACCAGATTCAGAGTGGCACTGATGTCCCTGTGGAAGGGGAGCAAGCAAACAAAGGTATTTTAATAACTAATCACATTTACTGTTAGAGGGAGGTACCTACAGGTTTGCGTGTGGGGGTGACTTGCACAGACTGGTAAAATTCTGGCAGGACTCTCTTCTTCACTTTGCGCTTTCTGAGACCGGATGATGAATCAGGTTCACTCTCCGGAATCTCGACCAGATTGGGCTTCTCCTCCGTCACCCGAGCGTGTATGCTCCTTCTCACATGACGTGGACTGTGCCTGAAGCCCTGGGAAGCATGAGCAAACATCAAGCTGGCGGCAGATTATGCTCTCAGCAGACTGGGCAAGAGAAATTAAAAGGTGTCATTATAAAATGAACAAGGTAGGGAGGCACTATAAAAGGTAGATGACCTAGATTTCAGAGTCAGAGATGCTCCGGAAGATGACACAGCAACTCTAAATCACTAAAGGATTGCACTCCAAAGAGAGCAGATTTTGAGTGTAACACTTTGACATGTTGCTTTCTTCTTTAGCTCCTTTCTGAGGTTTTCTTGAGGAGCTGTTTGTTGTTGGACTTATTATATTTGGAAATAAAGACCAGGGAGACTGTTCTTGGACATTACAGCTCAGCAATCCTGCTGTTGTGTCCTTGAACATGATACTGAATCCCCAGCAGCCACAGTACTGAGCCAACAAGGATCCAGTGTCCTGTGGTTCAATAACAACCTGCACAGAAAGGCAAGCTTTTGAAATCTTTGCCTTTTTTTTTTTCACAATAAAACTGATAACTTTGTTTTTGTGCTGACACTGTTTTAAAATTAATGTAATTCATGAACCAATGGGTTGTTGGACACTCATAGAAATTAAACATGGCACTGAAAATTGAATTCTTAAGTAAAATGTTTACACATACAGAAGCCCTAAGTGGACAAAACATCCTTACATTTTATTTGAAATTTCAGTTTGTTTGCTTGAAATCTCTACTTACTCATGTCTTTATTTCAAGATGATGCTGCAGTAATTTTTCTCTGGATCTCAAGAAAACAATTTAACAAATTAACTCATTATCACAGGAAAACCAGCGTTGTTATCTCGACATTAAAAAAGGTTAATCAGTCGAGATCTTGAGAAAAACAAACAGAAACAAAACTTATTATCACAGGAAACTGAGTAAGATCATATATGTTGATGCATTTCTGTTAGGGCTTCCACACACTCATTCACTTGAGGTATATAAATTGTCATTTATAAGGGATTTATTTTTTATTTTTTTATTTTTTTTAAATGTTCTTGTGCTGTTTGTTTGACTTTTTCCACTGTTGCTGTCTTAGTTTTGGTTATCTTCATGCATTATCTTGACTGTAGACATGTTTTATTTGTCCCTTTTATTAGGCAATATTCTTGCATAAAATAAAAAAACATTATTGATGCGTTAAGAAGAAATTTACTGAACTGTGCCAGATAAAAAAGTTAGTTTTATTTTAGACAATTTCAGAATGATCAGTCATGTAAACATTACTGTGTTTACTAAGACAGCTCTTGCAATTATACACATTTAAAAAGCCATGATTTGCAGTGGATATGTTTTGAGGCCATTTTCATACACTTTGAATAATTTGGAGATTATGTTTTATTTTGAAGGGGAAGAAAGTTAACGGAAGTAAGTCGAGTGAAACTGTGCTTGACGCATTTGAGCATCAAACATAATATTGCTTATATTATAAATCATTTAACAGAGTTTTTTTTATTTAAGGGCTCTCTCATACTAACGTTTGCTCTGATTGATAAACTTTAAAGAGCTTGAACCTTCCTTAAAGAATATAAGTGCAAAATCACCTCCATTATTTACTGGGATAACATGCGCAATGCGTACATCATGGTCCTTAAAATAGTCGACTTCTGTAAAGTCTAAAGAAACTAGCTGTTGGGCAGGACCATTTGTCATTTAAGTCCTGTAAAGATCTTAAGGGTGCATGCTACGTGATGCTTTCAGACAAATAACTGCAGATTTTAAAAAAAAGAGATGTTAGAATGAAATGACTCTGATCCATAATGAGAAAAGTTTATCCTACCTCTGATCGGAAATGATGTGATCGGAGGCCAACTACAAGACAGATAACAGATGTTAGAATGAGAAGAATATGCCTTACATGAAGAATGACAGTGCAAGTATTAACTATAGTAATGCATTTGGTTGATAACAGACTTAACTAAAAACATCCTATCACAGAGTCTTCACACTTATTGACGCCTACATGAAGTGTTTGATTTCTCCCACAGCTCCCACTGCAGAAACAGGTAGGTGATATTGACTTTGCTGCTTGCTAACACATAATAAATAGACTATATGACTTCATACGGAGCATGTAAGTGCACAGAGATGAGCTGTCATCGTGCGGAGATGCGGCTGGCCTGCGCTACTCACCGCGGCTCCTGGTGCGTCCGGAGAGCACAGATTTTATTGGATGTTTTCCATTGCGAAGCCTGCGGTGCCAGCAGCAGAAAAACAAAATTGTCGCTATAGTCCCGAGCAAGAGCAACAACAGCAGCAGCACACATTGGATGCTGTACGGCCGCAGCAGGACCAAAAACGCCGCAGCAATCATCGTAAAAAGGCGAGATGTAGGGCAGATCCCGCAGCCCTCAGACAGCTGGCTCCTCTCCCTCCGTTATGTCGCTGAAAGCTCAAGATGAGAATAAAGACACTGACTGACACACGCAGAGCATCGCACAGCAATCCGTGGAGAGCATGTAGTTGCAAAGACAACAGCCCAGACTATTGATAACATTATAGTGAGGTATACAATGCATGACTCAGCACAGTCGTCTAGTTTATTTATTTATTTATTTTTACAACAGGGGCAGGCAGAGTCAGCACATTCATCCGAGCATCGCAGTATAATCTGCTGCACAGACTGCTGCCCAAAAAGATATAATGATAACACTAATAACAATACAATAATG
This sequence comes from Labrus mixtus, assembly GCF_963584025.1. NCBI lineage: Eukaryota > Metazoa > Chordata > Actinopteri > Labriformes > Labridae > Labrus > Labrus mixtus. The sequence continues at coordinate 5,486,946 of NC_083617.1, read as the reverse complement.
AATAATAGAAGAGAATGAATCCACGTCTGTGATGATCAACAGCAGTGTGCTGCAGGGATCATTTGTTGCATTATGATCCTGTTAATTACTATTTAAACACAATTATTTGTAATGTCTGTTAGTTGATCATAGGTTTATTTTTGCGTTATAAGGACACTTTAAATACACCTTGTTGTAAAGACAGGCTCTCAAATGAGCCACATACTTTCAGAGTGAGGGAGGGAAACAATGACATCATAATCCACGCTGTTATGTAATTTTTTGGGATGAACTCGTGTCATTTCATGTGTTTTTCTTTCTTTAACTGGACGAAAGACTCAGGCAAGCAAGGAGGTATACTGAGAGCAAAATGTTTTATTTGCAATTGTGAAAAGGCCGATACAGAAAAAAATAGCAACAGAAGAATATTGCATATATGTGTCAAATATTTAGCATGTTGGAAATACATCATGTAATATCATTTTCAAAAAGAAGAATTGAAGATTTGAAGCAGAGATGCACTGATTGATAAAAAAAAAATCAGGGCTAATGCCAATGTTTCAAATAACAATTCAGCCGATTGCAGAATCTGATACTGCGGTTTGTTTGTTTTGTGACTTATTTTGGTGTAAGACTTCCACCATGCCAACATTTTCTCTCATGTTTGAAAATGAAAACAAGTCAGAGTTCGTTTCAACAGGTGACTTCATCTGCCCAATAAAAAAAACTCTTCTATGAATCAGCAGTTTGGTGTACTACATGTCAGCATTAAACAGATTTAGCACAACAAATAAACATCGGCTACTGACTTCGCTTCATGCCACATTATTTGCCGATGTCTGTCAACAGGGCCGGTATCAGCTGATATGAATGTTGAACCGATGCATCGATGAAGTTCCTTGTTCTAAATCCACTCTGATCCTGTATTTGATCATGTCTATAAACCCCTCTATTTCAGCCCTGCTCAGAACATGCTGTTTCTGTGTCTGTACCTTTAAATATGTAAATGAGCTGTGTTTGACCACGCCCCTCTGGAAAGGGATGTGGCTTGGGATTTCTTGCACCATGTCCTGTTGTTTATGTTGAGTAGGGAGAGTCAGAGGGCAGAACAAACACCTAGCTGTGGGAGTGTCACCCACCTGGGGGAGGGGTTACTGCCCTTTGTGATGTCATGAATCTCCTAACGGCCTGTTTGAGTACACATTTTCTGAAAAGTGGAGCAGGTAAAAGATGGAGAGGATGGATTTTTCTCATAATTGGGGGGTTTGTAGACAGACTAAGGACACATATTAGTGTTAGAGGAACATAGTAAAGTGTATTTTGTATATTATGTGACCTTTTACAATCTATTTTGCAAGACCTACTGGGGGGGGGGGGAGTTTTAAGTTGTAGTTTAACCTGTGATACTGTGAACTGTCCATAATAACACTGCTTCAACACCTTTACACAAATTACAAATTACTTTTTTTTCTTATGATCTGTGATTGGATTTTATGCTCTGCTGTGAGTAGGCTCTTGTATGCCTTATCATCATTTGACATAGTTGTGTTTTTTTTCTCTCCCTGTTTTTTGTTTTTTGTCTGTTGCTCTGTTAAATGTCTTGTCTATTTTTCTGTATGTACATCTCTGTATTTAAGGATCCCCCCTAAAAGTGAAATGACACATCTCAAGGGGGTTATTCCGAATAAAGAATTTAAATTGTGTTATTTGCAACAAATGTACATTTTTCTAATTTGTCAGTGTGTTTTGTTTATAGTAGATGAAAAGTTTAGTTAAGTTAAATAAATACAGCAACTTCTATGTACAGTAAATCTATAAAACCTTACAAAGGACGGCTGGATTTGAATTGAGTATGGTTTATTACTAAGTGCTGTAAAGTTACAACATAAGCACTCTTATTTGTGCACTTACAGACAAACAACTTTTTGTTGCATTGATTAACATGTAAATTGTATTTTAACTGATCATCAGTAACGGACTGTTTACGTGGCTACCCTCTGGCAGGCGACTTCGACACATCAAGGCGAACACAGAAAGACTCAGGAAGAGTTTCTTTCCTCAGGCTGTCCGGACTGTTAACTCCACTCTCCTCAGTTAAAAACAAAACAGAACTGTGACTGCATGATGCACACACACCACACATTCCAATCTGCACATTGCACTTTGACACCCTGAACACTTTACACACTGACACTTTACATTTTGTATATTCAAATATTTATTTTTAAATGTTACATTATATTTCTATTTTACTGTATTTATGTGTATTAGCAATTTGAGTGTTTATTGCATGGCCTTGCGGAACAGTCTTTACATTTCACTGCACATCTGTATGAGCATGTGACAAATAAAAATCTTGAATCTTGAATCACCTCTTACAAACAATTTGCCATTTTAAATAGCCCTATGTCAGGGGTTCCCAAACTTTTCAGCTTGCGACCCCCATTATAGCGGTGATAGATACTTGGGACCCCACATTTGATGCACTAGGTCAAAACACTGGCATTAAAACAGCAAACAATAGCCCAAACACCATCATATTATTTTTGTAATTTATTGTAAGAAACTACTTTTTTAACCTACTGTATTTTCAAATGAATGGGTGAAACATCCAATTTTAAACCATTTTTATATGTTTTTGAAAGGAATCTTGCGACCCCCCTAACAGTGTACCGCGGCCCACTTTGGGAATGTGATATGTGGATACAGATTGGCTTAAAATCTATGTATTTATGTAGCCTACTTTCTATATTGTTGTTCTATTCAAGTCTGCAGGTAACATACCTGTAGTTGGCCACAACTTCACAACCTTAGCCAAGAAAATCAAACAGGGAAGATTGGTAACCCCGCCCGTACGGCACACCCCGTGTAGAAAAAGGAGCGCTTCATTTACAGTCGAAGTGACGTTGCAGACTAAACCAGCTGCATTTACTTTGATATGGGATGTTGCAGCAAGCTACCACTTTCTCAAATGAGGCGTCACAAGAATAACAAGTAGGTATTGTAATGTCCAGCTTCCTCATTCTATTTAAACCATACTCAACCAACAAAAAGTCCGACTTCATCTTGTTTATAATGCATAACTTAAGAACAGTTGAAGTCGTTGCTATGGGAAACGTCGGCTAATGTTAGCTTACCCAGAGCCCAGACGGAACCCGGATTGAAGCGTTCATGTCACCGTTTCGCTGCTTTTAAAGATGCTGGTTGGCAATATGAAGTCACCAACTAACAGACGAACTTGTCAGCCACATATTTGATTTATTTATTCATTTAAAGTGGGTGTGATGCACAAACTGATGCAGCGCGTTCACGTAGCGTCCACACGGTCGAAAAAATGAGTTTCCCACGTGGAAAAGTAATTCCTTGGTCTGTTACTGTTTGCTTGTTTCCACGAGGAGTGACTTGGGTTACTACTCAGAAATAAAATGTAGTTGACCATGTCTTATAACGTCCTTGTTGTTCCGAAATTACGTAATTAAGCTTATGAACGAACTGAAGCCGACAAAGCATCGTTTGACACTGAGAACTCCGAGCATCCGAGAAGCTCCTGAACACAGTGATTTCAGTTTGCCGCTTCTTCTCTGGGTGGCGCTCAGTGCTGCCGCCAGTGGCCGAAAGCTGTACTGCAACAACACTGATTTTTTTTTTTTTTTTTTTTTAAGAATCGCAATTTCGCTTCCACCCACCAGTGGCAGTACTGAACATAAACTCTCCGATTAGGAAGCGAGGAGGAAGTCGCTATGTTGAATTTTTGGTGAAACTGTTGTTGGTGAAACTGGCTGGCATAGCACAGGCGTAAGTTAAGTTTTGTTATTTTTACAGAAGCCTCGAGTTGAAGTAAACTCTACTGAAGTTTTACTGAATGCAAAAAAAATGTTGTAAGGTGGATTTTCAAATATATAAACATGTGCTATTTTAGTAACCTTTCCTCACGTCGTTTCAACAGCTGCCTGCTGTAAGAACTACTGTTAGCAAGGTCATCAAATGTAAAAAGCTTTTGACGTATTCATGTGAATCTGTTGATGGCAGGGGTTCCCAAAGTGGAGACACTGAGAGGGGTGGTCGCGAAATGCCTTCCAAAAGCATTGATTAACATTTAAATAACTTAAGATTGTATATTTTACTCATTATTGTAAACATAGATCCAAAAATAAGTTGATTTGCGAATTAAACCCAGTCACTAAGTGAAATCAATGTGTAAAAATACTTAAAATGTAAGTTTGCAAATGGCAGCAACAATGAAGGTGTCTGCTGCTTTTTGCACATAAAGATGGACACACCTGTGTGCCTATTCAGTAAGTTTGTATGTCCACTCATTGCTTAAGTCTATACATGAAAGTTACTTGTATTATGCATCTAGCCTTTCAATACAATACAATACTATATATAATTTGTGTTTGGGTAGTCCTATTATTGAGTGGGTGTGGTGGTGGCCTTAACCACCTCTCTGGACAGTGGGGGGTCTCTTGCACCCTTATTTAGGGGGTCACACGTTGAAAAGTTTGTGAACCCCTGAGCTTATGCGTAATTCAGCTGTTGTGGCAAATGTGAAAAAACAAATGGTCATGCATTACTTTGCATTCGTCAACAAGCCTGTCTCTTAAAGGTCTAAAGTAACGATTCACACCCGTCCGGCTGGATCCTGTTAACCATATTATATATGTTAGGCTACAGCCCCTCCACTTACATGCATGATCTACATAAGGGCTGCATCTTTGAAAGTAACATGAGCCTTGTTTTCCTCAGATAAATGTCTTCTCCAAGCCAAGCGGACGAAGATGAGGTGGAGGAAGTGGAGTTTGTATCAGTAAGTTATGTGTACACTTTCTCTGTTAAAAACAGTTAATCAAAGGTCAAACTGCATTTTCTGTCTGTTGACATTGACTGGACTTTTAATCAGACTGAATTGCTTTTTTTTGTTCTTCTTGGATAGTGCGTTTAAAAAAAAAAAGATTCACCCCTGGTTGGACAAATCCTAAACAAATCTAAAATTGATTTCAAAACAGTCTCATTTGGGCTAAGAATTACTATTTGATTATTTAAAAAGAGCAATCCAAAAAGTGGACATCTATTATGTTACACTTTAATTTGATGTTAAGCAACAGATGGATAAGATTAAGGGGCATGAGTAGTTATGCAAGGCAAAGTTTCTGTGTTGCTTTGATTCAGGCCTAGATGTGAACCTCTACATTTCTAAATGACATGGTGTCTCGTACCGTTTCAGGAGGGCCAAGTCAGACCAGTATTGGAATGTATTGATCTACTGAGCGATGATAGTGAGGATGAGGGATGTTCATCATGGGCAGGCACTGTGAGTGGCTGAAAATAAATCTTTTTTTTTAGCACAATAATTTAATATCTTTCTGCAGCGTTCTGAAATTTTCAACATATTCTTCTGTAGGTTGAAGATGAAATCACCTGTCAGAGGAGGCGTGTTACATCAACTTTGGACAGACTAGCACACCAGGTAGCTCTAGAGAAAAAGGAAAGAGCAAATAAATGCAGAGCATTCAAGGTAAGGTTACTTCAATACTAGACAATTTTCCTCCATTGGGTTGTTCATTTTATGAAGTGATGGAAAAGCATGCGAGCAAAGTTGTAAAAAAAAAAATTCTTGTTCCCACTTTAATCTAATCAGTGCTGATAGCACTTTTTCCTTTCTAAGTTGTTTTTGGGCTTTAAATGCCTTTTATCAGGTAGGACAGCTACAGAGAGAGAGGAAATGTTGGGAGGAGAGAGTTGGAGATAACATGCAACAGAGGTCAGATTTGAACCCATTGCCACCATGAGGAGGACTATAGCCTATGTACATGACCTTAACCCTAACCCAAATTAAATGACTAGTTTTGTGTTGTTATCGAATCTTTCACGTTTAATTTGCAAAACCTGAAACAGGAAATTAAAACTAGATAGAGCCTAATGCATTTTGTGGGACCTACTTTTCAGGACCAAGGATACGATACCCTTACGATGCCTAAAACAGATTAAGCAGTGATGCAGAATAGTCATTCACTGCTCTGAAAATTCAAGTCTGAAGCTTCAATGCTGTCAAAGTCGTAGAAAAACTCTAGGAAAAGGTGATATTTTAAATTAACGTTTTATGGCTACCCTGGAAGGGCTTGATCAAAACCTTTTTAAAGGGCAGCTTTTCGTCCATGGCCGGCCAAATGAAAAGGGCTTGTATGTGGCGTCAAGTAAAGCCAGTTGCAGCAGCAACGGTGCCACCATGTGGGGGAAATGGTGAAGTTATCCTAGAATGAACTGAATTGTTTTTCCTCCAAACAACATTATTCTTCCTTTGTAGCTTAGAAAACCAACATTAATGAACATTTGACACGTTCTGTAACATGATAAAACCATTAAATGTTGGTTTTATCATAAATTAAAATGCTCTGTCATGTTCTTAATCATGTCTTCATGTTTCTTTTTAGGAGAAGCAAATCTCACAAAGAGCTCATGGACAACAGGGGGTATCTTTTAGCCCTGCAAATGGAGCTAATCGGGAAGCAAAGCACTGTGTAGACATGTGGTTAAAGATGCCAGGTAAATGGTTCATCTGTTGCATAGCTGTCAGCATTGCTACCCATGATCCACATGTTTCACATGTATGATCAAAATGTCATTTTGATTTAAGAGACAGACACACAGCGACTTTTAACAGTGCTACTTACTTTGTGTTGGAGAGGTGCAAATGGCTCTGTAAAAGTTATTTCAACGTACCTCTGTGTTTCTGAAGGTGCTAGACCTGGAGTGATCAGCACTGGTTTTGGAAGAAGAGTCAGAGCAGCTCCTTTCCCGAGAGAGAGTTCAACCAGACACGTCTGTCCAGTGGTCAACTGTTGTCGAGTCTATGACAGTGCACCCCTCCTGGGTGGGCACTTAAAAAGGTGATCCTTCTCTCTTCTGTTCAGTTTTTGTGGAACAGCTTCAAACCATTATGACATGTTCACCAATAATATATCTTGTGTGTAGGTTTGATCACTCCCCCTGCGACCCAGCCATCAATCTTAAAGGAATTCAATCCCAGCTCTTAGCTTGTGTTGCCTGTGGTCAACATTTTCAAACTAAAGAAGCGTGGAAGAAACATCTGGAGTCTAAGGTTTGTGCACTTCACTGTATCTGATTTTATGGTTCCTCTGTTACTTTCTGAAATAAGAATAACAACTTGAATTCTGTTGTTTCTTATACCAGGTATCGTCATCTTCCCCTGACGGTCACAGCATTAATCAGATCTATCAGTGGATTTCCTGTTTTGCCTGCCCTGCCTGCTACCTCCTGTTTAACCTCCGAGATGAGTGTCTTCAGCACATGTCCGCCAAAAATCACTTCACAGAGTCACTCGCCATGAATGGTAAAGTTTGCTTAGGAATTTATTTTCTGTAGATTTCCATTAGAACTTCACATGTCAATTTAAAAAAAAATCTAATATATCTAATAATCTTCTGATTATATGCAGTCACAGGGATTTTGTTATTGATAATCATGTATAAATATCATTTTTATGAATGTGATTGTAATCATGCGACTGCAAAATGCATCCTTAAAGTATGATAGTTTCCGATGCATGCTAGATAAGGGAAATATTCTGAACTACTTTGGTTGTCATTTCAGGCTGATTTTCCAATTGTGCTTGTGTGACTGTCTAAAAGAAATAGCTTAGATGCTTTCCTAGAAATATGAATACATGTACCTTTCTACTCTTCTATTCTTTGTACAGAAACTAGAGGAAGAGCGCTGCCAGTTCCCATCCCGCAATATGTGAAGAATCGTCTGGTCACTTTGTGCAGGGATACAACATTTAGTGTCCGCTGCTCTCTATGTTTCAAAGTACTGACCTCACATCAGACTGCTCAAGCTCATTTCAAGTAAGTTTCATTCTCATTTATTCTGTGCATGTAGGATGATTATTATCTGTTGATGTCACATTCTTGCATCGCAGACAGATTATTTTTCAGAAGTGAAGAACTGATTTTTCCTTTCTTTATTTTTCCTCATTAGCGTGCACTGCAGACAGGGCTGTGCAGTAGCCAAGGCTGATAAAACCATAGCACAGGTGATGAAGCAGCTGCAAGTGAGAGGGCAGTGTTCCCTATGCTGTAAAATCTTCCTCAGCCAAGCTGAAATTGATATGCACAAGGAGTCGACCCAGCACGATGTGGAGGTCAACCAAACGATGGCGAAAGCCATCCTTCAGCACTGCAGGTTTAGAGACGTTCAACACGCCCAGAAGGCTGAAGAGGCCCAGAGGAAGAGACAGTCCACGGGCCCTGAAACACCTCTTCAAAAAAGAAACAAGAAGAGGAGAGATGGTGAAGAATCTCCAGCCAAACGGCAGAAACAGAGCATGAGTGTGAATGGCAACACTACGACGTTATGGTTCTGCGAGTGTGGTCAACAGTATCCAGAGGAGGCTGCAGCCAGTAAACATCTCTTGGCCGTGAACCAGATTTTTCATCAGTGTGGCGTGTGTGGCAAACACATGGGAGAGTCCTCAATAGCCCGCCTGCATATGAGTCGCATGCACGGGGGCGCTCATCTCTCTAACTTCCTCTTCTACTGCTGTAAGTGCAAAGTGGAAATGCCTCGGTATCAAGACATCTTGTCGCATGTGTCAGAAGCTCACAGTGGACACACCTATTACACTGAACAGGAAGTGCCAGAGGAGCTGGCCGCTGTCATGGATGCCAAGCCGTCCACCAGCAGCGGAGTCGCCCCACGTTTATCCTCAAAGTCCAGAGTCCTGCAGAGCACCTTGGAGACTCCTTCTCCACCAGCAGGTCAGACCTGGATGTGCAGAATGTGCGAGGACATCTTCGACTCAGAAGCCGACGTGCACAAACACTGCAAGGACTTGAGCAGTCACAGCTACCAGAGATACATCTGTGGACACTGCCCGCAGAAGTTCTTCAAAGAGTCCACCGTGCGCAGACATTGCATGAACGAGCACAACGGGGAGTTGAAGAGTTTCCACTTCTGCGGCCTCTGCGACAGCATGCAGTTTGAGTCTGAGGGAGAGTTCTTGGAGCATTACAAGAGTCTTCACAGTAAGGACTACTACTGTATGGATGAGGTTGGTCAGCCCACTGTTGTTGAAAGCACCAATCAGCCGACATGTCCATGCATGGGTTCCGACACAAGCAAAGAGGAAAGGAAGGCTACATATACACAGTGCATGAAGAATCTGTCTGCTGAAGGCAAATGTCAGTTTGTGTGTGATCACTGCGGTACATGTTTGCCTTCCTACGCGCGGATCAAGACTCACATTCACACAAAACACCAAGCTTTTATCCTGGTCAAGACATTCGAAGTACAATGCGAAGCTTGCCAAGAGACATTTACAGACGTACCGAGTTTCCATAAACACCATCACTCCCAACACTGCACACTGGAACCTTGCAGGACAACATCCAGAACCTGCAGCAAAGGCGTAAAAGTCGAGCCGACCACTGTAAAAATCCTCGACGCTCAGGAGGTCAAACCAAACACCGATGGTAAATACAGTTTAAACCCTTTGACGTCTTATTATCAGCGTCTGTGCAGCGTTTCATTCTGCTGTTTGTTGTCATTGTAGAGATTGAAGACGACGTACTGGACGAGGTCATGAACATGGATCAGGCCAACAAGGAGATGGAAGTGCAAGAAAGTAGGCAACAACAAAAACATAACAATGGTGTAACTCATTCCTCTATAAGTAGCATTTATAGAGCATCACTGTTCTGTCGGCTAGTTTTATCCAATGCAATAAAATGTGTATTAAATATATTTAATATCAATACAGAAGACTGTAGCTCAACTATTAATGCAATTAAGACTAGGAATACTATATTCAACAAAAAGCTGAACATTATAAACCCCTTACTTTTACACTATGTAGACTCATAATTCCTTGTATTTTTTACAATGCATGTTAAATGTGTAAGTCATGTCGTGTTGTGTTCCAGATGATTCTGAGGAGGAGATGGACCATGGAGTCTCTGTGAGTGCAGAAGAAGAATCAAGGGAGTCTGAAGGTACTGTAAATGTTTATATCCCTAAGAATGTAATCCTCTGGCTTCCCATGAGAACGTTTATCACTCGTCGCAGCCCACGGTTACAAGTGCAGTAGCTGCATTGTCTGTTAGGTTATTCTATCTTCTGAATTCTTCTGCATTCTTGCAAATGTATTTGGCCTCAAGAGTGGCGACAGACAACTAAAACCAAAATATAACATGCTTATTACAAACTCTGTGAAATGACAGGATAAACCTGTTTAAAGTAAATAATAAATTATTGACAGTAAGTTTAGTCTTTGCTCTGAAAATGTTAACGTGAATATGGAGAATATCAATATTTAATTAAAGGTCACTTATTTTCCTCCTTTTCAACCAGTTTAAATAAGTCTCAGAGCTCTCCAGAACATGTCTGTGAAGTTTCTTTTTCTAAATCCACTCTGATCCTGTATTTGATCATGCCTATAAACCCCTCTATTTCAGCCCTGCTCAGAACAGACTGTTTCTGTGTCTGTACCTTTAAATATGTAAATGAGCTGTGTCTGACCACGCCCCCTCTCTGGAAGGGCTTGGGTGGCTCGGGCTTTCTCGCTCCATGTCCTATTGTTCACGGTGAGAAGGCAGACTCAGAGGGCAGAACAAACACCTAGCTGTGGGAGTGTCACCCACCTGGGGGAGGGGTCACTGCCCTTTGTGATGTCATGAGGGAAAATCTCCAAACGGCCTGTTTGCGCACACATTTTCTGAAAAGAGCAGCAGGCAAAAGACGGAGAGGATGGACTTTTCTTTTAATTGGGGGGTTTGTAGGCAGGTTAGGAACACATTGTGTATTTTGCATAATATGTGGCCTTTATAAGTCACAACTGTTATTAACAATGTGTTGTGTAGGGCCACATGTGGTTTGATGCTGTTGTAGTGTTCAGTGTGTAGTTTGCACATGCATTACATTTGAGTAATATATTCTGCTTTTTTCCTCTTTTTTTTCAGAGTTGGAAGAAGCTCTTAAAAGAAGTCTCTTAGAGTTTTAAGGCGATGATTAAAAACAACGTCTAACATTCTTCAGACATTATATTTGAAATGTTTTGTACCAGGTATTTATGTTCAGAATGATTTCAATAAATGTATGTCGCTATTAAGCTTTTCTGTTTTAATCAATATAAACATTTATCAGTATATGACAATAAACAAGTCAATACAGCTCATTCCCATCTCACGAGGCCTCTCATTTCACTCATTCCAGCAGACGGCATGTTTAAGAAGGTTAGCTCGTGGATTTATGCAAGGTCATCTGTTGTGGAGACTCGTCACTTCTGTTTGACGACATGTGTGCTATACATGGCATCGATGACCGTGCAAAATGCCGTCCCTTGACCTGTGACCACAACTGCGTCTCCAGTGGCTGTCTCGGGTTTCATGGCAGACTTTGAATCCAGTGCATTTCAAGAAACGTAAGAAAGGCCTGTCTAATGGTGGGAATGTCCTTTTCTTAAGTTTTGTCATGTAGGATCTTCATGTTGGATTTAGACCTCTTAATGTCTTCAAATCACTGTATCGAGTTTAAAGTTTCATTTACTGTTTTTGTTCACTTTACCTCAGTTTGTTTTGCCGCATAAATCAACAAAATGAGAGAAAAACTTTACAGTATACTTAAAGAGAATGTAGCTCAGGTTGTAAACAGTTTTTACACTCATGGATCAAGTTAATCAGGATTTGTAAGTCCACGTAGTAGTATTTAGCACTCACCCTCTAATTTCACAGCGGAAGTCACATGTAGGCTTCAATGTGGTCTTCTCATTTTGATGCAAAGAAGACAGTAATTACAAAAAGGTTAGTTTATTTTGGAAATGTAAAATAAAGAGAAGAAAAGTGAACTTTAAAAAAGGAGACAAATGAACAACGTCTTACAAAAGAAGCTCTCAAATACGTTCTGTTTCGATTTCGAGGAGTGGGAAGAAGTAAAAACTTCAGCAAGCTGATAAGAACAGGGCTGAAAGATCAGGATTATTAAATATAAAAAACGTCATAACGTTAACGACAGGAATGAATATTATCTATCTGTTTTAGTAGATGGTGAAAGTGCCAATAATTAGAACATTTTGTTCTGCAAACAGGTGCATGTACTGTACATACAAGCCCACATACACTCTGTTCTTTTTTCAGTATTTAATGCATAATGGCTTTGTTTTATCTTCTCTTGCACAAAGCGACCTCGACCTGACATCATGTTTCTCCCCCCTATTTTTTACCTTTGCCTGCATGTTAAAAATTAACCACTTTAAACAAAATCCCGCCTAAAAGTTTTCCTCTAGTGTCCCAAAGTTGTAATACAGCAATTTAACCTTATTTCCTTAAAGTTAAGATTTACAATCACCTATAAATAATGCAGGAGTAACAACTAAATAACCAGAACCGTCAAAGTGGCATTTATTTATTTATTTAAGTGTTTATTGGGACCCACTGTAGCCTCCTAGGGGACCTCCAGGGGGTCCTCCGACCTGGTATTGGGAACCTCTGTTCTGGACTGCTCGGGAAACTTCTACGAGGACAGGACTGAAGGAAGTCACAGCCCATGTTTGGAAATGTTCACCCTTGGGAGCTGCTGCAGGCGGAGAGAGAGAGAGAGAGAGAGAGAGGAGCGTTCAGTCTGCCGGACAGTTCAGAGTGTCGGCGCACGCAGTGAGGATTTTCTCTCCGGTATACGGATCATTAAAGTAGGCTAACCATTCTTCAACATCATGGCTCAGGCGAAAATCCACGCGAAAATGACCGACGGTCCGTGCAAGTTCAGCAGGACGATGTCCATGGCTGATCGCTCCGGACGCCTCCTGGAAAATTTGGATCAGCTGGAAATGAGGTACAGTAACAGGCCGGAACATGTGCGGTACATGCAGGACGCTTCAGGGGCTGTTTCAGGCAATTTAGAACTAATTTAATGATAAGTATGTTCATGTAAAAAAAAAAAAAAAACTACCTCTAAGAAAATTAAAGGAGCTACGACAACGAGTCAAGTCTAAATAAATAAATATCTAAAAAGTTTATTGAAAATAAAAAGGTGTGTATTGGGGTAACTTATTCTAGTGTAGTGTAATAAAATGAGAATGAATTTGATTCTCAGATTTGCCATTATTACTGTCTCTTTACAGCAGCCCGTTATGTTTTCTTGCGAAAGGATGTGGTTGTACGGATGTCAGTGGTCATGTGTTGTGTTTTTTTTGTCCTGTCAGGGTGGAGGCTTTGCGTGAAACAGCATCGGCCATGGAGCAGGAACGAGAGTGCATCCTGGAAATGCTTCAGTCCATACAGAACAGTCAAGAAATGCGCAACATCTGTGCCGGTGAGGCTTCTGACTTCTTCAACTTTGAGAGTCTGATTCCACCTTGTAAAAACTGGGATTTCACTGTAACATTGTTATCCAATGAGGTTATGCTTTGAGCGCTGGAGTAGGGTGGTGGTTCTTCAAGAATCTCAGGGGAGGGAACGAGGCAACATGAGATTCTGCACCCCACCCAAGCATGAACCAAGATCTCAGTTTATGTTCTCAATTTAAAATATTCTTCATGTTATGAGATATAAAAGGCGACTCCCTTCAGGATAAAAAGCCGACACATATATATAAAAAGGACTTGGATGTAAGACAGAAAATATAAAATTTGATATTACCAGAATAACTTTGATGTTATACAAGAATATTGTGATATATCAAGGTTCAAGGTTGTCTTTATTATCCCTGCGAGAGAGCAATTTCTTATGAAGTCAGCAGTAAAATATCAATACATTTTTTATTTGTATAGCACTAGTTCATAACAAAAGTTATATCAAGACCCTTACTCTTTGTTTTACTTTCTACAAAGACCCAACATTAATCCACCATGAGCACAGCACTGAGCAAAATTTAGCAAAGTAACAGTGGAAAGTAAAAACTTCCTACAAGAGGCAGAAACCTCGAGCAGAACCAGACTCATGATGAACAGCCATCTGTCAAATCTGTGTTTGGGTTGAGAGGGGGTAGAGGGCGATGCTGAAATAGAGAGACAGATAGAGACGAAGAAGAGCAACAACAACAAAATGATATACCTAAAGGGATCCTCAGTAAACATCTGTTTTATCTAATAAAGCTTTAAGTCTGTCAAACTTAGTTCAGTGATTTGTAGTGTTGTTGTCAAGACCACACTAACCGAGACCAGTGTGCTCAGAGACCGAGACATTTAAGGATCAAAACCGAGACAAGACCAAGACCATAAATATCACAGAAACCGGTCTTGATTCGAGTCCACGCAGTCTGAGACTGAGACAAAACCAAGTAAAACTACCTCAGATTCCAAGATGAGACCGATTTCCACAAGTACCACGACACTACTGAGTGCCTTACACGGTCATAAAAACATGACGTAAACATTACATGAAATGCACTATTGTCTAAAGAGTCTAGGTCAGAAACTTTTATGTGTTTATTCAACAATTCAACTTGTACAAAAAAACAATGTTATGTCTCCCATTCAGCAACCGGGGGATTAGAAAATAAATGAATGTTAATCATTTTCAATAAGCATAGTTTTACTAATGTTTTCATTTATAATCTAAGATTGATACTTTGTGTCTTTTTTTGTAAATTCATGTTACTATGCTTCATATAATTTCTCCACCCACCCCTAGTAAAAAGCTCTACACTGACCACATGCAGCAAACTACACAGGACTGTACATACAGGACAGATGAGGAGGTTAGAACTTACAGAGATCTAGTGCAATCTCGCAGTTACCCTATAATATTTGATTTATAAAATGTATATGCATTGAGACAAATAGCCACTGCTTGGATTCCTTATGTGATCTTATATTTGATTTCCTGCTTGTTCTGTGTTTTCTAGGAGAGAGGGAAGAGTTAGATTTAACTGCAGACCGTCTGATGGGCCGCACGCTGTCTGTGGAGATCTCTGTGGGCACCATCAGAAACTCCCAGCAGGAGGAGGCGCTGCGCAATGCCACATCTATTATCGATGAGATGGCGAAAAAGTTACTGGACGACATGGCGAGCGGGCGCCAGCGGCTGCTGGCCCTGCTTGCCGCCTGTGTGACCGAGGCCCCGCCTGTTGCCATCGACCAGAAGTTCCAGGCCGTAGTGATCAGCTGCGCTCTGGAGGATCAGAAGAAGATCAAGAGGAGGCTCGAGACTCTAGTGAGGAACGTTGAGAATGCTGAAAAGAACATCAAGATAATGGATAACCAGAAGCTGGACGACCCAAAAGCCAATGGATGTCAATAAGACTTGTCACCTAAACATAAAACTTGTCTTTAATGCCAATAATCTCTTGAAGTACTTTTTTAACCCTTTATTAACTTTGCGAGGCAGTAAATGATCCCTTATTTAATGTGATAATGAAGCTTAGGGCCAAAATACAGGAAAGCCTAACAATCCCCATCAATCACCCTGAAGGAATAACATTTTTTTTCTGAAATCGTCAAGTTATACCTTCAAATTATTGTCAGCCTTTTACAATATTCTGCTTCATATATAGAACACACAATGGGGTTTCACATGTTGCACACAAAAGTGCACAATTGATCCATCCATTGCAATGATTCCAATGTTAAAGAGTATGTTTCTCTTGTTTCTCACAGTTTAAATCAAACACTTCACTTGGTAAGGATTTGAGATGTGCACACACTCACTACCTCTTTGTGTGGAGGCTACACACGTCACATTAAGCTGTGGAGTTTAGTTTGTATTTGCACTGAGCGGTTTTACTGTCGGATAATGTGTAAAAAAAATAAAAATAAAAGTGAATAAAAACACTCTTTCTAATCAATGTTCAGAACAGCAGTCTTTGAGTATGTCTAAGTTATCCTAATGCAGATTAGAATATATAGAAAGCTGTTTTTATGTTGGTGTTTGGGGTGTGTTCAACCTACATTGTGGTATTTTAATAGGATTAAAATGCTATTATACATAATCTGTGAGAGCCTAAATGAACACTTGTTTAACCATCCAGTATTTACACACATTCAAAATTAACTTCTTACAAATTAAAGATAACTTACAAATACGTCATTATTCATTCAGTACACATCTGTGTTCACCATATTTATTTTAATTCTCTGACTGACCTATTTAATAAATTCCCCCAAAACCATCTCATGTAAAAAGGAAGCAAAAGGGAGGTGTTTCTGTGACACACAGTGAGCTGTAAACATTGGTAAGTGTGACCATGAAGTGTTAACTCCTGTCTACTTCTTGTAAGCATTTTCAGGCACTCCCAACCAAAACATGTGATCTGTCCCAGCGGGTGGAGCTCGAGTTCACTCCCACCTGCTGAGGAAGAGAGACTCTTTTGTACGACAGCGTTTCTGAGGTCAAAAAGGATCTTCCACACCAGTGCAGGTTACTTATTCAACTTTTATGTGAGGCACTGGTCAAAGTTCCAGGCAGTAGCATCCTTTAGCAACAGTATGCACTTTTTTTTAAATTAAGATATTTTGGGGGCGTTTTGTCTTTATTTTGACAGGTCAGTAGATAACAGTAGGAAACCAGCGAGGGAGAGAGAGGGAATGTCATGCAGGAAAGGAGCCACAGGCCGGACCCGAACCCAGGCTGCCAGCCCAGTGGACCCCAGCCACTGCTCATGGGGTGCGACCTTACTGCTAGGCCATCTGCGCCCCCCAGTATACTTTTAAAAGATATCTAGTCCATATTTGCTTCAACTTTCACTGTATGCAGAAAAGTGAAAGACTGAAAGTAGAGTTTGGGTTTAAATATTGAGCAGGCAGAAGAGTTTTTTTGCACTTGAAATGACACGACAAATGCACAAGAAAAAAAAAAAGTTTTATTTATGTTTCATTTCCATCAACTTTCCCCCTAAAACACAAGGTGGACACCTGTGTTGAACACCTCAAGTTGCGATACAAATGTTAACTGTTAAAACAGGAAATCCAACGATTGTTGTTTTTGTCACACTGAAAGTTTTGTCTATTTTTAAATGTTCATGAAATTGGTTGACGACGTCAGTTAGACATTAAGAAACAGATTACAACACCTGAGTGACAGCACATAAGTAATGGTTAGTGTTGACGTGTGGTTCTTTAGGATTATATGCCATCTTGATGATAAAGTGCGCTTAAATCAATTCAGTCAAAAAAAGGCAAAGGAAACACATTGATACAAAGAAAAGAAAGCTCGAGAAGTTATTTACAGATGTTCTGCAGGCAATTTCAAACAAACAGCGATAGAAGGCATTGAATGCTTGATGGAGGTCAATGGGGAAGAATGTAAACATGGACAAGGCATTGTGGCATTGCAACCATGGTATGACATTCACTGATGTGTAAGAAGGTACATGCATTACACATTATGAGACACTTTTCAGAACAGCACTGTTTACATACAACCAAACGAGAGTGCTGGAAATGTGACACCATTTTAGTATCAATGGTTCAAATTGAGCACGATCTAAAAAACAGCTTTGAATCATTCATGTGCATGCTCACTCTTACTCCAAGATGTTTGAGTTCTCTTAATCCAAGTTAAACACATTCAATTGTTTAGAAAATGAAATGTTCTGACAGGATATATAAGACTTCAACACATATTTCTTTCTGCTTAGTAAAGAGTTGTCTGTCAGAGAAGTTAAAAAAATTTAATGTTTTAAATCAGACCAGGCAGTAACATACAGTCCACAGCTAGCTGATTTGAGGACTTAGCATTGGTTCAGGCACCATTCACTACACGAGTACCCTTGTAAAGTGAGAGCAGACTTCGATTTCTTGCATAATCGCAGCACACACAAGTCAAATATTCTGCCTGGTCCGCTTTTTGTACCTTCAGAGAGCACAGATTTACTTTGTGCACATGAGTTCATACCACAGAAACAGACACGGCTGAGTTTTGCCTTTTTTTTTAAAACTATTTGTACCTAAAAATGATGAAGTGTGCACACGTTTTGTATTTCTATTTTAAATAGAATGATTTGATACTAAAGGAGCCTCACAGAAGAATGTCTAAGGTTAGAAATGTTAGAAAATACAGTGCAATTTGAAAAATGTACAGAAACAGTAATTAATCTGACCGAGCGGTCACTCAAAGCCGTACCAAAGTCAAAAAGAAAAGCACAGTGAAAGATTCAAATGTAAACATTTACAAACATAGTGCTATAACTGATGGTGAATTGAGATGCTTTGACTTAATGAGCAGGGAGCAAAAGTCAACTCATGTTTTGCATCACAAAGTCCTTGAAGTAATTAACATGTATGTTAATGAGTTGATTGCAAGCAGACATTTAGAAGATTATCTAGTGTTATTGATATTTGGTTATACATAGGAGCACATTCTACTTATTTCATGTTACATCCATACCACTGCAGTATTCATATTTAGTTACAGCTCAGACGGAGCAGATTTGGCACTATGTCAACACTTGAGAGAAAATAATAATCACTCAACACTGTTGTGATTTGTACAAAAATACTTTTGCACAGAGAATATACTCTGGGTTCGATAGTGTACACAGCATAGTTTGAACCATATTCTTTTTAAAGTTTGAAAAAATATGGTACAAAATAATGTGAGTATCTTCTGAAATACATGCAGACATATTACACAGCTGAAATGTTCAAACAGAAATAGAGTAGTGTAAAAATATTTTTTTTTTGTGAGGTGTCATTTCATCCATTACAGAATATACATGGGTGTTATACGCAGTTGTTGCTGTTACCTCAGGCTACCACAAGGAGGACTCAGGAGTGTACAAACATTGACATGCTTTTTTTGTGCTCAGATCGCGGTTAAAGCGAAGAAAATTCAACCAGCAATACTGGGAAATGGATTTGGATTAGAGTTGAGTTTATTAAGGTAGCATTAGAAGAGTGTTTCCCAGTCTGTGTGGGCTTTGGTCAATCAATGTGGCCCCATGGACAGAGTACAACAAAGACCAAACTAGTCTCACTAAAATGAGTGGAGCTTCATTTAGACAAGACTGCAGCTTCCAAAAGGATTTTTACTCTTCTTGGTCCTTTGTTTGTTTGGTCGCAGAGTGATCACCTCTCTGCCGTTGCTGGAGCTCTGGTTGCAGACATTACTACTTGTATTAAAAACACCTTTAAGAAAACACAATTTGAGATGATGTCATCCTACAAAAAGATACAGCTTAAAATGTAACAGAAAAAGGGATGCCCACACAGATTTCCTTACCTATTTTATTGCTTGTTGTATGCACTACCTCTGTCTCCTCTGCTGTTTGCTGTTTGAGTCTCTGGAGATACTTCTCAGCCAAGTATTTAAAAACTAAACAGAGTGAACAGGAAGACGTGTTACAAGAGGATCACACATAATGAGACTCTTTCATTTGCATTTACTAGTTGTCTACAATTAAGTAACCTACCTTCGTTGACATTAAGATCCTCTTTCACTGACGCTCGATAAAATCTCAGCTTCAGCCTTTTTGCCAAACCTTCAGCCTCCTCGCTGCAATGCAAAGAAAAAGTCAAACGGCTTTAATTACAACACATAGGCAACACCTTTACTTCTATAAAATGAATTGCATATGCAGAGCTTGAGCTTTCAAAGAAGATATCATGACTTACTTTTTTATTACAGTTTCCTCAAGGAGGTCAATTTTGTTCTGCACTAGAACTGTAGGAATATCTCCCACCTCTGCCTCCACCTTCTCCCTCCAGCTGTCGATAGCCTGAAATGAATCCCTGTCTGTGGTAGAGAAAACTAGAACACACGCCTGGGCCCCTGGAATGCAAGACAACAGAACAACACTTCATGTTTTCACTCTGATCATTCTTTAAAGTCTGATATAAACATGATGCAAAATAATCCTCCTCAAGGATGTACAAACATTCAGAACAAAACAATCCAACTTTGACTGAAAACCGAGCTGCCAGTA
Source organism: Labrus mixtus (assembly GCF_963584025.1). Taxonomy (NCBI): domain Eukaryota; kingdom Metazoa; phylum Chordata; class Actinopteri; order Labriformes; family Labridae; genus Labrus; species Labrus mixtus. Next base: position 5,467,095 of record NC_083617.1, on the reverse strand, counting down.
AACCACAAAATCTGTGACAAATTAGAAACTCGGCCCGAGCAGGCAGAAAGGTCAGAGGGCAGCAGTGTTTCAGCTGTCACAGCGGTGGGGTCTTACCGCGGTAGTAGGCCTTGGTGATAGCGTCAAACTCCTCCTGCCCAGCGGTGTCCCACAGCATTAGTCGTATCTCTTCATCATTTACACTAAAACAACAAGGTGGTAATAAAGGTAGTTATGACACCACTTTTGCAAAGTCAGTATAATAATATCCTTCCCAGCACATAAAACAAGTTATTCTGTTGTATACATGTTTGTTTGCCAAACCTTTACTTCATATCTCACTGTTTCCAAGTACATTAATCTGTTTATACTGCAAGTGTGTTTTACAGGGGTACAAGTGGCTTACCAAGTAAAACCTCAACCCTGAAATAAAGCTGAGTCAGTCTATCAAATAAAGGCCAGAAAGGTGTTAAAAAATCTGAAGAAGGAGCATACTAGAAGAAAATGTCTCTCTCTAGAACATAGTGGGCGAGGGGCAGGGGATGAGAGAATATCTATTAATGGATTACCAACAGCGTTGACTATTTGGTGGATTAAATATACAAACAGACAGGATGTAATAAAACTCCCTCAAGGCTTTGCTGAGAAATAGCTTGCACAAGAAAGAGATAGATTTGAGGTAAAAGTTACTTTGCCCTTGAAACCCTAAATCAAATAACTTCATCTTCAGCTATTATGATCCTACCGATCCTACAGAACATTTCAATTTCACAACAATTCAAAGTGCTTCAAATAAGACATCAAAAACTCCAAGGGAAAAAAAGAGACATTGAAAGATAAATGACATAAAGTATTACAGGAATGATAACTACAGTGAAATATAGTTCTTACACTATCTGCCTTTCCAGAAAATCCACTCCAATGGTCTTTTTGTAGTCCTTAGTGAAGATGCCCTTGCAGTAGCGTTGGATCATACTGGACTTGCCGACAGCTCCATTGCCGACCACGACCACCTTGATGGCCACTTCCATGTCCTCCTCCAACATGATGGTGATGTCTGGTTGGCTTCCTCAGTTCCACTCTGTATGGGTATTTTCCACTTTGTGACAGGAACACATAAACCATGAAGTGTATAAGACATAAAAAATTTCATTTTTAAAGACACACATTTAGATACTATGAGTGACAGTAAAACAGCAAAATTTTGCACAGTCCAAATATTACCTTGAGTTTTATTACATATGATTTACATCTGTAGCACAATGAATTTGTGCTAGTGACATGTTTATCAAATGTTGATCATTTCTGTTAATTTTCAAGTGTGTTATGTTGTGATTAGTCCAGTATGGTTTGCTATACTGTCGCTGGTTGAATTTAAGTTGAAACTTTCTGCCCTCTAAATTAAGTAGAGTTCAAATGCAAACAGTTTTCATGGCACCAATTTTGCTGAGTCTGTATTGAAATCCAATCCAATCGTCTCATGTTCGCGTTTTTTTGTTTTACATCATACCGAATGTTGTGAAATCGTACTGGTTTTAGAATCACACTAAAAAGAACTTCATAGTGGAATGACTGCACTCTAGTTAAAAGCTTTACATAAACAGTGAATCCTTTTGAACTCTTATGTGTGCTCCCATTAAATTAAATGTTGTAAATTTTACAAGGGAGATGTTTGGAGTGACAGTGCGATGTGTTTATTCTTCCATTAGCGCTGCAAGCAGCAGACTCCACATGGCAACCGGGTCTTCCACATTTACATGTGTGTAGCTGCTGGAGTGCTTAACAACATATTGAGGGAAAGCTGTTCGCAGTGAACACTGACACCCTAGTGAGTGGCTGTGGTGTCCAACAGCTCGTCTGCTACTACTGAGTCACAATACGCATGTAGTAGAAATTATTCATCAACTAAAAAGGGACCTGCATGACGCAGGAGCTGTTAAAGCATGAAGGCAAAACATGGTTGAAAATAAACAGCCTTCTCTTTATTTTTACTCCTCTTGAAACATTTCGTTTTGAATAATTGCATTATGTAAAACATTTGCAGTCATTGAAAGTGAACTAACTCATGTTTATTGAAGACCCAAGACCTCTTTCTTTCTTCCTTCCTTTTACATGCGTTTAGTCATCTATTCTCTCAGTGCAATAACTAAGTGTGGTCAAATATGTTTGAGGATTTGAAGAAACTGAGTGAAATAGGAATGTTATGAAGGTTGCTATGTCCTATACCACAACACATATTTGGAGAAGAGAGGAACATAGTTATTAAAGAGACAAAAATGACTAATATTACATTTCAAATATTGCTGACATTCACTGGCCAGTTAATCAGGAATGATTTTCTATGACCCTGATGAAGGACACGAGCCGAAATGTGTGGGTCTAATTTGTTAATAAAGTTTCTCTTCATACTACAAGTGTTGCTGGAGCATTTTGACCTCTTCAAGCTTTTCACACTTCATGCACCTTGTTAGTTGAAGTTGTGCCAGAAAATCCCACTCTATTTTCTATCAGTGTAATATGTCTTTTATCTTCAAAAATATCATATTTCTCCAACATTAATTTAAAAAATACCTGAAAACGTAAGCTGGATTGTTACTAACATTATTAATCAACTCAACAGTTAGGTATACTAGCTTTCCAGCATGCACCACACCAGATACACATTGGCTACTGACTACAGTACATGCCACATTTTGGCCAGTGGCCTGATGTTTGTCAAGAAGCCTGATATTGGCATATAATGACACAGATCTATATTGTGGTTCTTTGATTGTCCTTTTCTGTCCTAACAATGTCGGCATAACACAGGGGTTCCCAGACATTTTCTTCCGGGATCCCTTTGGCAGATGAAAATGATTTCAAGACGTCCACCTCACCCCTCCTCATCAACATACACTAATCACACTCACAGTCATGCCCTTTGCCAACAAATTCATATATTTTCAGATTTTAGTTGGAACAATTATCTACAAAAAAGTAAAGAATAGCAACTTTAGCGTGTGACAACAAACTGAAAAAAATAACAGCCTTCACAGAAGAAGTAATTAAAAGTACTGCAACATAAAACTTACAACTTTTCTAGACACAACACTCATTGCTCTAAGTCTAAACATATTTTTTTAAACCAGACTCTCTGAACATGAACAACTCCGTTTAAAAATCTCAAATTTATACTTCCAGTCCTGTAATAGTTTCATTGACCAGTGTGGGCTTGTTTTGTACATTTCTTGTCAAGTCCTGGGTGCAGCTGCCAAATTGCCACTCTTACTTCTTTTTCAATATCCAACTTTGATCTGTATTTTGTCCTGATTGGGGAAAGTGCAGCAAATCTCACAGATAGGATGTGGCTCTCTCATTACCCACCTTTGTACAGGTGAAGCCGAGAATGAGAAATGACTCGTCGTACTTTCTTGTCTTTGTTTTAGTAGTTGTGGCGTCTGGTGTAGATTATCTGCCAGTCTTTTGTTTACCTGGAAGTTTTCTCACAAAATGTGCAAGCTTTGCTGGCAGTGTTGTCGCCAATTTCATGTGTGTTGTGGTTTGTGTGTGTGGACGTTTTCTGCTGCAAACCTCCCCTGCGCACCTGGGCATAGTTGGTAATTACAGCCACAGGTAGGTAGAAAGGGGTGACACAGATGAGTGGGGATAGGGAATTAGTGGAAGCCACACAGTTTTTCAACCACAAGTGTGTAAAGATGTTGTCTGGCGCGTTTAGACTTTATCTATGTTTATGAGCTAGTTTCGTCTGATGCAGAATAGGCCTATACACCCATCTTTTTGTTGGTGTATTTAAGATTGTTGATAAATAAATGACTTAAAATTCCCTCCAGTGGCACTTTTTGTTGTTAGATTGCCACTACAGGCAGTGCAAAGCCCCCCAGCTTTAGAAATGACTGGCATAACCTGACTTATAAAAACAGCGTTAATCCTAGGCATTAATGCGCACATTTGTTTTTAATATGTGAAAGATAACACTTTAAACCTCCCTAAAAGGAGTTTAAGTTGATTTTAACAGACTCAGTTACTTGTTTCAAGGCCTCAGGGTGGGGCCCCTTCAAGTAAACATTTTAGGGCACGGAATATTAAGATACTTGTCATGACATGATGATATGATAGTTGGTAGAGTTGCTATAATATCCTAAGTTTGTTAGAAGATTAGTTGCATTATTAACTTCCTGAAATCACCTTTTTTTTAAAAAAATTTTTAAACCCGAGTCAAAATGTGACCTGTTGAACAGCTGGCAGCTTCAGGTAGCAAACCAGCTGCTGGAGTCCGTTAAAAGCTGCCTGAGAAAAAGGGCAGTGCTTATGAGGGAGGATGAAAGGACGGAGTGGGCAATGTCTTACCTGTTATATAACGTTTCAGCTCATCCAGTGTCCGCCAACATTAGAAAGGCTAACCGGCCAGCTAACGAACAATCGCATCCCGGTATCTCCAACCTCCCTCTGCTCGTCTCCGTAGAGAGGAAACGCTCTGATGTTAACGTTACTTAGCTAAAGGCTAGCCACTTTCCGCGGAGAAAATAAACCTCCTTGCGCCGCCGCCCGTTAATGGCAAACAGCGAATTAATGCTCAACGCTAATGTTCCCCCTTCGAAACGGCAGGTTGAGTTAAATTACGGTCGACAACTGAGCAAACTTGTGATATTTACGGAATAAAAACGCGTTGCTATCTAGACGCGAAGCTCCACACCAGCTAACTACGTTGCGCATGAGAGTAGCAGCTCGCCAATACTTGTTGCTAGGCAGCAGAGTGCAGAATGCGACGTCTTCTTCTTATGGCGGGCGATACTCCGCTTTTAGGCGCATTACCGCCACCTAGTGTGTTAAAGTGTTGGTGGTGGCTTTTTAATTACAATTTTAGTATATGATTTATGGTTTTAATATTTATATTATTTCGTATCATGACTACTTTATGTCTATCTTACTTTATAAACACATTATTGGTTAATTGTTTTAATTAATATATTCAAACTTTATTTTAAACTGGTTTATAGCATTTCTATTGTTGTACATGTATTTTATATAGTGTTATGGGGTTTTATGTAACTGAATGTTGTACATTTTAATCTGTGTTTTTAATCAAAGGCCCAACTGGGGACACAAGTTGGAAATTAGCAATATACTCTTTATGCAGCACATCAGTTTCATGCTTTGTATTGAAATGATGTTAAATTGCATTGTCCCTATTAAATAAATAAATTCAAACTAAAAACATATTGGTATAAATTTTCCAAGTTAAGGCCTTTAATTCATAAGGCTTGGGACATTTAAAATACACCAATGTGTATTGGCTTGTGCCTTCTTCAGGGTGTAGTGGCCCTATATATGTTGTGCCTGGACTTGGGTCATTTATACCAATGTTTTGGGGTCTTAAGTTTTCCTCAATTTTTTTTTTAAAGTATTCCCTTCCATGAGCAAATGTGGTCTGAGGGATACCAGAAGCGCTCCTGTTGTTATCTTATTGCTTTTATTTCTTGTCTCTGATTATTTTATTGTACATCTTTTTTTACTGTAATATTTTTTTAAATTCTTATTGGTGTGCATTAGTCTCTAAATTGTTTTTACAAACTACCTTTTGTCAATCACTTTTCCGCTCCTTGTATAACACTTTGAACTGCAGCTGAATTTGTCTGAGAGGTGCTTTATAAATAAAAGTTTGATTGATTGATTTATTAATTAAAAAAAAGAACTGACTGAATTCTGTTGATTAACCCAGTCTATCTTAAATAGCAAATTAAGCTCTCCAAATATCAAGTATATTATTTAAGTAAGTGCCTCCTCTCAAAACTTCCTAACAGGGCATGTTTGAGTATTTCTGACATTGTAAGTTAACATGGTGGTGTTACTGATTCGTCCTGCAGTGATTATGTAAACATGTGTGTACCACTTGAGACACTAGATGGCAGCAGAGCACTGGCAATCACATGCTTATCTTGATGACGAACATAATACGACATAATATGATATTAGAAAATCATGAGGGCTTCACAGTAGGATGTAAAGTGTGTGTTTTTTTTAATATAAATTAAATACAAGATATTACATCCACACAAAGACATGCCGTGAAAAAGACAACACGAGTAGCTTCAAATTTCCAATATACATCACCTGTTTACAGACATGCATCAGCCAGTTAGTGCAAATGATTAAATCAAATTGAAGTTCACAGGAAACAGTGCAAGGAAGTGTTGTTATAAGCACAAAAGAAGAGGGGGGAAAAAGAAAATACAGAAAAAAACAAACCTCTGGATTTTTAGTATGTTTACTTTAATTTACTGAATTTAAACGTCTTTTTCCCACATTCTTCTAATAATTAGAAATATAACACGTCACAGGTGGTTAAAGAGTAACAAGAGAGGTTTAAACACTTAAAATACATTTGATAAAATCCTTATCACAGTCTGAATCAATACTGAATACTGAATAATAATAATAATAATAATAATAATACTGAATATTAATACTAATACTAATAGTAATAATAATAATAATAATAATAATAATAATAATAATACTGAATAATTCTACTAATAATAATAATAATACTGAATCTTTTTTTCTTCCCAGAAATATATTCAAGAAGGTTGGAGGGTTGTTTAATTTCGTTAAAATGTGATTTTCGAATGAGGAAAATGCCTCTTAAACTGTTTGAATTTCACAAACAAATACTATTTTACCATAATTTTAGTCCACAACAACCCCAAAACCCCAAAATAACTTTTGTTAGATTAAAAATATAAAGTTATTTGACTTCTCATTCGCGGAGGCAGATACGGCGGGCCGTGCGGAATGACCGAACGAACGCTCGCTCGTTACCAGGACAACAGGCCATCTCTTCCGGGTTAGTCCAAAAAACGTCATCGTTTTACCCGCGTTCGTTGAACAGCCCACTTTGTTTGGCGGGATTGAGCTGAGGAGAGCCTGCTATTATCATCTAATCGGTACGTAACCACAAAAACTATTCATACAAATGTTACATTTGCTCGTAGTTGGTGTAATAAATTGTTGACCTGTTTATTTCAGACTCTTTTTCTGAATGTAGTTGATTGTAAGTTAGCTAGCATGTCCGACCATGTAGAAGTTGCTCACGCATATTTTGATTATGTCTCTGTTTATTTCTTTCTGCTTATGTTTATAAGACCTACTGTTACCTGTTAGGAATATAAACGGTGTTGTTACCAAAACCAAAACGGCTTATGTTTCGACTAAATGAAATATCACTCTGATGTGTTTTGCTGTTTTTATAAATCGCTATGTAGTGTCAATTGTCTTTGTAATGGTGGCTTTGAAGGGCCTTTCCCTGCTTGTATATCAATAAAAGACTTTGTCTAGAACCCATTTAAACATATTCCACTTACACAGATGTTGTTTTACTTCTACTTTACTTTCTCCACAACATCTGGAGTATGTTGGTTTGTGTTATGAAACGCATGTTTAATGGATGCTGCACTGTCTGCTGCACATTTTAGGGATGTGCAGTGAAGCTCTTTATTTAAAAAGTCAGCCTAAATGGATCAGTATCTATATCTACAGCAAAGACAGATGCAGAGATAATTAACTTACATCTATGGCACATGTTCACAGTTAGTAAAAATATGTGTAAATAGGTAGTTATATATATATATATATATATATATATATATATATATATACTGTACATTCTATATATTTTATTATATTAGTCTATATTATATAACATTTCATTATATTACACTATATTGTTCATATTGCACTATATTATATTATATTATACTACATTATATTATATAACTGCACTCTGCATTACTGTGGTACAACACTGCCTCTCTTCTCTGCTGTTTACATTACTTGCAGCTATTTATCATACCAAGTCACTTTAATCATCACTTGTCACTTTATCTTGTCATTCTCTGCAAATACTGTCACAATTCCCTGCATAGTTAACTTCATCATTCATTTTGTACTGTATATACCCCCTGTTTTGTTTTTATTTATCTTATCTATTCTGTTTAATGTGTATTTTGAGCTTTCTTGTCTGTGCTGCTGCAACGCCCGAATTTCCCCTCTAGGGATCAATAAAGTATTATCCTATCTTATCTTATACATATTATTCTAGTAAATGACCTAAAGTGGCCTACTGTCTGGTTCGCCTTTTCCTTTTTTGTACCACTCTGAAATATACGTTGCTTGTTTTCCCCTTCCCACCAGGAATCATGGAGTTTTCTGTAAGAAGGAGGAAGATCATTGCCAACTCTCAGACGGAGTATGAACACATTCTGCAGTTCTATGGGCAGCCTCCTCTGGAAAACATCTCCCTCACTGAGTTTGAGACGTTTGCTGTGGAGAGACTGAAATGTAAGACCTTAGTATGTAATAGTCAAATAAGTTTACTGTTTTTGACTAATCTGTTTTAATGTTTTAAGAAAGAACATAACATTTCAATCTGCTTTTGGTTCCTCTGCAGTGTTGAAGACCGTCGAGAATTTGGGAGTGAGCTACGTGAAACTCTCTGAACAGTATTCACATAAACTGGAGAAAGAGTTAAAAAACCTGAACTTTCCTTACAGACCAGAGGCTGTGAGTATGTTTAGATTAACTTTCATCGAAACAGTTTTACACCTAAGCAGTACTGACCTTTTTTTTTGGCTGTAATAAACCCGTTATCACCAGGAATCAATCATTTAGTGATAGTGCAGTGTGCAGACAACCAAAACAGAAGTTTATGAACAACATGGCATCTACTGTCTCGGTCGTCTATGAAAGTTTCAAAACACAACCGAAGTGACCACATAGTGACAAGAAGAGGACGTAGAGTGGACAGCTGTCTTGCCAATATAAGGATACGTTACTGTAGCCCAAAGGCAAAGATAGCATGCAGGTATCTTTAAAACACCTGTTGTAAGAAGTTTGCTTTTTCTTATAAACGGGTGCATTCGATCACAACACTCCCTTAGAAATCTGGCTTTGTGTTTGGTAGTTATACTAAGGTTGTCACATTTTCAACACTTCTCAATACCTTGTGTTTTGAAGGATAGAAACTGTTACTTTAATGATCGATGCTCAATAGTACCATAGCTTTTAGAGAAACACAGATATTCAGTCATATTCGTAACTCATACCTGCTGTTAGAGTAAAAGACAGAACCATGGTGGTCTGTAAAAAATACCGGTGTTTCTCAAGTCTTTTTGGTATCTCAAAGTTGCAAAAGTTAAATTTTTGTCTCTTACGAACAGAGAGCAGAACTAATGACACTGTCTAAGGAGTTTGACTGAAGAAATTACCCAATATTCGGTGCCTAGGACTTTTACTTTTGTTGCTACGGTTTCTAAATGGGTATCAATATTGTTTGAGTTTTTTTACAAGTATCATATTAAAGTTTACAGTGCTGGTATCGTGACAGCCCTCATGTATGCTGTACCTGTTTTAACTCATTAAGGATGACAAAAAACCTCTGAATGGAACGAGTGAGATCGAGAAACGAAGAAAGGACCATATCTCCCATTTCATTCTCAGACTTGCCTACTCCCAAACGTAAGTCTGCGTTTGCTGTATATCATTTTTGATTCTTGGTTAATTTAAACATCATAAAAAACACTTTAATGGTAATGGCTGGATCAATTGAATAACAATATTCATTGTTGTATCTTAAAGGGAGGACCTGAGACGTTGGTTTATACAACAGGAAGTTGATCTTTTCCGCTACCGCTTTAATGACCTGGGTTCATCACTCAAGGTGGAATTTCTTAAGCGAAATAATCTGCAATATGACAAGGTAAATATTTGTCTCTTTTTGTGGGGAGAGCATACTTTATACAGGCGAATTCTGCTACTTAAAATATACGTTCCTGCAAAAATGGATTTATTTTCTTCTATGTTATCCGTGGCTTAGGGACACTTTTGTCCTTCAGCAAACATTTTGTAAAGTAAATGTCTCCTCTGGCTCTGTGGGGTTCCAGTATTTCTAGAATGATACATGTTATGTTCCCCGAGATGGCAAGGGGATGAGGGGAGTAACAATAACAATTGAAAACCGGGAATTTTAATGAGTTACAAATGATAGCAAATACACAAATTAACTGAATACAATCTTCTATCAAAAAAAAAACAACTAAAGAGAAGCCGATCAATTGTATACAAAGTCCAAACGTCTTAAACATGTTTAAAAAGAGCTTTACAGACTTTTTGACTCGTGACCCACTAAAAATGGCTCTGTGACCCACTTCTGGGTCCCAACCCACCAGTTGAGAACCACTGCTGTAGACTATATGTGGCATGCTGCATAACCGCCAGGCTATATGTACTCCCAACGCTGCAGCATTTATATGACAAGTTAGAACACTGTCTGAATGGAGATTCGTACTGAGTCTGTGCATACTTTAAGGTGTATTTGTGCTGATATATATGTTATATTTAAACTGCCCAATAAGAGGCCTTCTTTTTTTAAAGATAGCCGTGCAGCTGAAAAATGAAAACTGCTTCATGTCCAGGTGTGCTGCTCTGTGTGCTCCCTCCTGCCATAACAGAGGAGGGGTGTTCCCATTCACAACATACTGAAGGTGTTCAGTTGAGCTCCACTAGATGGAGCTGTTTGATCGCTGTAAAAGGACTACTCGAGTGTTTCCTGAAGTATAGTTTTTACGTCTAAGATTGATTTGTGATCAAACAATATTCCAGATGTGTATTCATAATTATGTTTTTAAAGAGTTATAGCTTTCCTTATCAAAAGTAAAAACATGGTAAAAGTTGTGTTTTCACTTTCTTTCTTTTTAAGTGATTTCTTTAAGAGAACCACTTGACAGGTTTTCACAACATGAAGCTGAAGAAAAATGATTTTGGAAAAAAAAATCTGTTTATAATTCATCGTCACATAACGTGTCAGGCAAAGACGAGCGACAGCGCACTCATCTGATAAATAATGTTTGCTTTCCACGATCCTCAACCTTCAGTGTATTAACTCTGACACAGTTCTGCCTCCACAGCTCCGTACTGAAACTCATCATCCTCATCAATAACTTTTCAGATTACTGTCGAGGAGAAGGAGACTCTGAGGGAAAAACTTGTCAACTCCAGTTACGCCGTCAGTGGAGTCACGCTGGAGAGTCAGGACTTCTACAAAGTGAGTTCCTCCGTTCTCTCCCTCTGTTCTGTCCGTTAAGAACGTGAAGTGCGTATGCCTCCATGAAACAGATTTTATTATACAGTATTATTCTACAGTGAATACAATTTGCGAGTCATCTGGGCATGGTGCCATCAACTTAATGTTTTATTGAGAAAGTCATAACTTCTCTATATCTTGGAATATGTATCTTCTCAACAGACGAGTAGAATAATCCTCCTCACCATCTTCAAACTTTTTCTTTATATTATTACAAGAAGCTTCATTCACCGCCATAAGGCCAAGTGTCCACCTAGCGCATTTTTCCCGAGCAGAAAAGTGCTGGCTGCTCACTCAGGAGCTCTTGCATGAAGCATTTGTGCGCTGAGAAGAAAAGAACTGCTGACCGTCATGTCTCTATGACAACAGTCTGTCGACAACGTCTGCTGTATGTCCGACTCTGCTCCGTTACTTTTTACTGCATGTTTTTTATTTGAGATCATTTTTAACCCTGCAGACATTCAGCAAAGAGGCACAGACACAGGAGGCAAAAATACAGGGAATATCAAACATATTGAAAAGAGGGCCTTTCTGAAAAGTTGAACGATTTTTAAGTCAAGCGCTTGGAGAAGCCGCACAAAAAAGGCGGAGCGCTCAGGAAATAAAAGCGCTGGGCGCTGTGCCTTTTCTCTTGACGGCTGCTTGCTGCTGCAAACGCTCTCTCCTTGAAATCAACTGAATAAAGCTGGCGCTCAGAAAAAAATCATGGTGGACACAGGGCTTAAGTTTGCGACACAGTTATTATTTATTGTTGCTTGACAAAGAAATATTCAGAATTTTGGAACAACAGAGAAAAAACTTAGCAGACGTTCTGCTAAACGGCAGCATTTCAAAATGATAAAAATGTGCTTAAAGGCTATATGCAATTTTTCACACTTAAATGTAATATAAATCAAGAATATCCTCTGAAAATAACTCTGTGAGTAATGACTGTCTACAATGGGTGTAACACCCGAGTCCCACTGTCTGTGATGTTTTCAGAGTTTTCAGAGTCCTATCTTCACTTTGTTTACATCGCCAGGACGGCCGGCTGACTCCTCCCCTCGTGTATAAAAGTTGTTTAATTGAGGGACTAGAGAAAAGAAGAATAACATACTGTACTCACTGCTTAACTGTGTTTCTAGATCACGCTCATTTCAGGTAAATTTACATGCAGTGTGAAGATACGAGCATAATAAAGATCGCTAGCATTAGCATGCTAACTCAACAATGCAGCGCGAGTTGTTTTGGTTTCATGCTGGTGCTCAAGGGCGACATCTGCTGGATCAAAAAATTGCATATAAAGCCTTTAAATGACATCGGTCCTGTATTGCGATGACTTGTCGATCTAACCGATGGCGAGAGGTGTCATTAGATATTGATCTAATAGCTGACATCACACACACACCTTGCAGCCCTCTAAAGTGATTTAAAACTTTAAAACATGGGCAGAATTTAAAGAAAAGTGTCAATTTGTAAATTTGAATTGAAGTAACTTCAGCCATCGCTCCCCATTGTTGCGACTTCCTTATCAGTGTCTCTGAAACTGTGGGATCATAACCTGATCTACAGCAGCGGGCCAGTGAGCTGCCTAGTCTGTCTGAATCATTGACTATATTGAAGTAAATTGCTGATTTGTCTGCTCAACTACTACCTTCAGGGCCTATGTTTGGCCCTTCTTATTGTATTAAATAAATGTTCAGATACGTGTCCCTGAGGCGGTTTAAATCTACTTATTGGCCAATTGATGCTCTCAGAAATATAGACTCTGCATCTCAGAATCCTTAGTTATGACATCATTTGGGTTGAATTAGTAAATGCACACAGAGAGGAGAAAGTTTAAAAAAAAAAAAAAAAAGAGAGAGAATGAAGGAGAGCCTGAAAAATAATTGGCTGATTGTCAGATCACTGCTGTGGCCTTTCACAGTCGAGTGAATTTATGTCGACAGTCTGTTAACAGAAGGAAAGAGAAAAAATGCCATGGACTGTAACAAGATGTGAAATTTACATTTTAAACTTTCCTCCTGACACTCTTGTTCTTTCAGTGAATCCAAAAATCAAACCAACTTTATCGAACATCACCTGATTAAGTCAAACTCCTTGTTTTAATTTTAGGAGGTAGACATGATGAAGGCCCATGGGATGGTGACCGTGCATGCAAATAGAATTTAAACTTCAAGGGAATGTGTTTTGGTCCTCAGCTAATTGTGTGTAATTTCTAAGGTTCCTTTCCAAGATGCCCTGGATCTCGTGCGAATGAGGAAAGTGTACCTCAAAGCTGGCTACGTGTACATCCCTCAACAGGACATCGTCGCCATCGTCCTCAACGATTTCCGCACTCGACTATCCAAAGCTCTCGCTGTAAGTGTTTGCAACTCTTCACTGTTGAACTTAAGCGTGGAAAAATTGTGAATTCTGGCATTCAGCTTAAATATATAGCAGTGCTGTGCTTGCAGTCAATGTAATGTTGACTGCAACATTACTACTATTAACATTGCATTCACTCCAAGCACATCACTGCTGTTGTTTGTCATTGAAAAAAACCTTAATTTACTCAAACTGGTTGATTTTCTTGTTGAACAGAATTGTTTTTTGGTAGATTGCACTGACTGACGTACTCTTAAAGTACATGGTACATGTTAAGGCAGCATTAGAGGCTGAAACAGATACTCGTATTAGTGTTATAAAACTCTTGTTCTGTAATATAGCAAAAAGATCAAAAACAACCTTAGAGCTTGTGCATTAAGGACGCTTAACTGCTTCTTTTTGTATACACTTAAGGTGGAACTAAATATGGATACAGCAATATATAGTTTACCCGTCTTGTGTGATACAATTATTTGGTGCCAAATATCAACATACAACGCTCTAAAATGAATTTCCCTGCCAATCTGACTGACCGCGTCAATACGTCATGACTTCACACGGCGGCGCTTGTGACATGAATGAAGGAAACATGAACAGAAGTTAATTGGCCAGAAGAGAGTTTAACTGTGGAACAAAAAAGAAGAAGATGAAGACGACAGTGGGATAATGTATGGCAGGGGTGAAAAGATGTAGGGATGTTCCTATAGGCGACTCATTTCCTTTACATTTTTTTCATATAAGTTCAGACTGACTGACTAGTCTAAAAGTAAGAAAACACTTGGAAACAGTCAAAATTGAGCACAATTTATTTAAAGTTGTCTGCTTGTAAACAAGGTGATTTTTTTATTTATTTTATTTTGGCTAACGTTAGCAGTGCTAGCACAACCAGCGTCTATCCTCCTTGCAGGTTAATGTCAACATGCCTGTGTTGAATAATGACAAACTGAACTGTTCCTACTAGATGTCGTCTGTTTACTGTAGTTGTTTACATCCAGGTAGTAGAGCTGGGAGAGACGGCCTATTAACTGGAGCTACGGCCCCAACTAGTGGCAGGTGACTGTGTTGCAGTTTGAGCGCAACATTTGAGCGGCATCATTGGCCAAAATATTTACAATTTGTTTTACAGAGTAGGGATTCTGGTGCCGACTAGCGAGGGTGATGACAGTAAACCAGTTCATCGACTAAGCGTGCAGAAACCTCTTACAATGTGAAGATTTTCAGTACAACAACTTTGTCTTAAAAAATGACCATTTCTGACAACTTTTCTCCCCATTATTTTACACAACTTTTTTTTTCTGTTACATCCTCTCCCTGTACTTGTGCATTATGCAAATACATTCCCCTAGCACTGTACGCCTGGTTCCACAAGCAAGATTATTAAAGTCCCAACTGTGGCTGTACCCTTTAGTGCCCCGAGGGAACCTTGAGAAATCTCAGCGTTCAAATGAGGGGACTAAGTATGCATACATGACATAAAATGTCTGGAGGGAATTCTGGGGACAGCTAGTATGAAAGTGCATATTTTCCCTTCGGGCATGATGGTTTTTTAAAAGCAGCGGAAGGGGGTCTGTGGTGGCGCTGTATCGACGTGCTCGTGCATTGCACTGAATGCCCCGAGGGAGCTGGAACATGATGTTTTGGGGATCCAGAGGCAATTTTTATAATGCATGTGAGGAGACAACTGAGCTACAGTTTCAACAGGGTGAAGGTTTCTCACGAAGAAAAAGGCATCGGCTTGCTCAGCAGTATTTTGCAGTTGCACTAAATAGATAATGAGTTGACTTGTTCTATTATGGATTGTAAGAAATCTACAAACAAGGTGACTTACAGACACACAGGAAATGATGACGGCTTCAAGATAAGCACATCATCATCACTGTCCTGACTAAGCCTATCTAATCTGGTTTTATGTAGATTTTATGTCCTCAGCCTGCAGAATGTGCGAGTTCTCTACCTGTTGTAATCTTTGAAGAATTACGATTTGCAATGAGATAGAGAGAAGTGGAAATAGTAGCAAAGAGGAGATTAGCATACGAAAACCTGAGCTATATCAGAACAAGCACAAAATGCAGAATATCAGAAAAGACATTAACTTATGATTTAGTCAGTGATTCCTGTTCTCGTCACCATCAGAGTCGGAAATATTCACACAGTGAGGATAAATGCATTCACAAAACGTCTTTGTAATTCAACAGTGTGGTGGAGAATTCTGCAATCAATATGAGGGGTCAGTTATCGTATAAGTGAGTTCAACTTCAACCCTCTTGGGTGTTGTTCAGACATGATTATACAACAGTTAGTTCTTACCAAGCAATCTGATTGGGCAGGAGGCATTGCGTAAGTGCTGATGTAAAGTACAACATCACTCCGCCTAAGCCAGGTGTTCTGAGTATAGTTAGATTAATTTGCAGCAGACATTGTTTGTCTTGAGTTTATGTAACCAGGAAAAGGAAAAGACAAGGTGTCTAGTTTCAATAAGGATACCAGTAATAAAACAGGTTATGTTATTGTTGAACCAGATACTGTCTTGTTGGTTCTTCGTATTTCATTGTGTGGTCGTTATGAATCGGCCTGTTTCTTGGTATTGACTGTGTTCATGATGTAGAGTTGGCTCCGCTTAGCCTGTGACCTTTAACAATAACCAGTTGACAAATGGAAGCACTCAGGATGCATACTGAGTAACATGAGCATCAAACCTTGACCTGCTGCTCTTATTATGTGTTTCTTTCTCTCAGAAACAACAAAAATGTGTGTAAAGAAAGTGAAGAACGCCCTTCACTGTATTGTCCATTCATGATTGCACACTAGATTTTGTTTTGGTCTTCATGTTGTATTTCAATCAATCAATAATTATTTGTATAGCACCAAAAAAGTGTTATCTCGAGGTGCTTTACAAAAGAGCAGGTTAAAGACCTTACTCATTGTTAAGAAAAATGGGATAAGATGCAGGAAGGATTCTTCCTTTGTATTGCATTCCTGTTGTCCACACTTCCTCGCCGCTGAGGTGGAGGTCGGAGCAGGCAGTGCATGAATGAGGACCGCGGTTGTTGTGGGGACGACACAGTCCGATGGTGGTGGCTGGGCGTCAGGGAGGTCGGGTGGTAGTAGTGCCCGATCACCTCGCTGAGGGTTGGGGGAGCTCCTTCTACTCAAGAGCCTGGCTTCTGCTGTGTGTTGTCCCCACCAACAATCCTGAGGAACCTAGAGCTGACGAGCTCCTCGGAAAAAATGTGGTTGGTAACTTACTGTTAACATTGTTAACAGAAAAAAATACATGTTGATCTTAATCTTGAACACTTGTCCTCCATCATGGCAACAGACAGGAGCATCTTTTCCAAATAAAAATAAAAAATAGATCAAAACAGATAAACAAATAGAGACAGCAACCTTGTCCAGTTCTGCCATTTTTCCCATTTCCTGGTAATTATCCGGACCACTAACTGCTGGAATGGAATAATACTCCCAAACTATTTTTCTTGTATCTGTGCCATTGTGACTGTTTGTGTTGTTACTCTAATGGTTATTCTCCTCCGGTGGGGACAACAAGGAAGCATTGCAGAAAATGTGTCATTAAAAAGGCATGAAATTGAAAGCTGCTGCACCGTATGACTCCAGTTATTGGTTTGCTGTTCATTTTAACAGAAATAACAAGTATAGCACATTAAGCAGTTTTTTTTTTGTGTATGAGTAAAGCAGACCTTGAAGTGGTGTACTTGTCCCTGATTGCATTCATTTGTTGGGGATGGACGTCCATCCGTCTTTTCTTAACGCTCCTGTGAGGAGATTTTTTTATGTTTATGAAACAGACAGAAATTAATACTAATGTTGCACAAGGGCAACAAAAGTAAACAAGACCACCAGCAACAAGATGGATTATTTCTCTATAGTTATTTTTTATGCCTGTAACTGCTGCTGTGGGGTAATTCTCAGATGAGGCGATAAACGGCAAGCTGTTGAAACAGCCTCTGTTGACATTCTCCTCAGCAAAGATTCACAGTCAGTCACATATTAGACCGTTATATAGATAGCAAAATTATATTTTTCAACAGAAAACACGATGGGGCGGCTTTGGCTCAGTGGTAGAGTCGGTCGTCTCTTAACTGGAAGGTTGGTGGTTCGATCCCCAGTTCCTGCAGCCACATGTCCGATTGTGTCCTCAGGCACTTAAGATGCACCGAGTTGCTCCCTTTGCTTTGATGGAGGCTTTTGAATGTGTATGAATGGGATTAGCTAAAACTGATGGACGCTCTACACAGCAGCCTCTGTCATCAGTGTGTGAATGTGTAGGTGTGACCTGAGGTGTAAAAGCACTTTGAGTAGTCAGAAGACTAGGAAAGAAATATACAAGCTCAAATCCATTTACCATTTACTTACACATGAACAGGACAAGATCAGCAAAGAGATAAGAGGTACTGCTTTGTCCACAGGGGGCGCCAAACTAAAAGTTCCAGTCAGATGTTAAATATATCTTTAACCCATACGAGTGTTATTTAAACAAGCAAGATCTTTCTCACTCCCATTGAGCGCTGATCCTTTTCATTTGGGCACAAGTTACTTTACTGTATAAAGATAAGGTTGCACTGGTTACAGTCTGAGTGACACGCCCCCCGCACCAAGATCATATCTGTGATATTTATGATCTTGGTCTTGTCTCGGCCTCAGAGCTCTCTGGTCTCGATTAGTGTTGTCTTGACTACAACACTACCTACCACCAAGCATTTACTAAATTGAAATCTTGTTCACTAGTTTTGTATGTAATTTAAATCTGTTATTAAGAAGTCTTAATTTATTTTTTACATGTTTTGTAATCGAACCACCGAAACGCCCACAAAGAGCAGCTCACATGTTTGATTTGTGGCTGATATCTTTGTCTGGTTTGATAAGTTTTCATATTGTTTATTGCTTTTGGTATTTATTATTTATCTACTCTATTTTTTATTAGTATGTTTGAAATAATGAAATCTAATCTAATCTGTGCTTGATGATGATACCACAGTGAACTGTCCCATTTGGCATGATTCTGATCAGTTTGCATGTGTTATAAAAAACAATGCATATACTTACTTAAGTTTAAAAATACAAATTCTTTAAATTCTCAAATGCAGTTTGATTCAGTCGTCTCTAGCTCCAAAGCCGTGGCCTCTTATTTTCATCATTGTTCTTTGTGGTACTTAATCTTTACACTTAACAATGTTCCTGCTCCCGTCCTTTGACCCACACGATTTATCACGACTCATGTGATGTCCTTCTCCTCTGCAGCTGACAGCGCGCTCGTTACCATCCGTGCAGTCTGATGAACGGCTCCAACCGCTCCTTAACCACCTCAGGTAAGCAGAAGGATTAATAACTTTGCAGCCACTTGGCCAGGAATGTGTTGGAGGGAAAAGAGAAAAAAAAAGAGATTTAGCAGGATTGATCTCTGGCACTGTAGGACTTTTGGAGGCTTGTGGCAGAACTGGGTAAACTCAATCTGTCGCTGTAGACAAGTCCAGATGTTTTGTGAACTTGTGGTGCAGGGCGACGTGTGCAGAATCATCTATTCCTATTGTTGAAGTTACTCAGTCCTGAAGTAATTAGGACAATGCATCATGTGCTCTGTTCCTCCTACAATGCTCTCAGTGATCAGTTCATTATTGGACAATTTGGATATTCAAATTTGTTTGATTTATTCATAAAAATGCCTGATTTTTGCATAATTTTCATGGGGAAAACAGATAAAACAGAGCTTAGTATGCCTCATGCATAGGCAGAATAACATATGGTTGGGATATGTAAAGTGAGCGACTGTGATCAGTGCCTGTGATATGTAGGCTGCCTGTTGTTTTGCAGTGAATATGAATGGTTCTGTGTTTGAGCCTGAAATGCAAACTAAGTCTGTTCATTTAAATTCTTAAATCAATTCTTCATTACAGTATTCTCCAAAAATAGCTCAAATGCATTTCATTAAATTGTCAGGCGACTTCTGCGCTAAGGTGACCCCCTTTAGATAACTTCATATTAAAGCCTTAAACTTGTTCACCATCTAAAGAAATATGTAAATCAGCTACAAGATAGGGCTTTCATTGAATTATGACTTAGTGGCAGCAGACTTAATTACATCTTTATTACTGAAGGTGAGCGCTTTCATCCTACTTAGATTAAAGAGAGAACATGAATATAGGGGTGGACAAAGTCATGTTGCCTGATTGTTGCTGGGGATTAGTGGGCAGGTTGTTGAGATTAGAGGGCAGGCCAATAATCTCTACGGTTAGGGGAACACAATGTGATGTAAAGCTCTCACACACACACACGGGACTCAAGGGTTTCCAAGGTCATGGAATTAAAAAAAAAAATACTGAGCATGAATGTCTCTTAAGAAGGGCTTTCCCTGCTAGCGATTTTGTCAGTTGAATGAAATTAGCTTTTTCCCAAAGCGGTTGGACTTTTTATTCCTTTTTGTTTCAGCATCAGAACAAACTCCTATGATGTACCTACAAGAAAAACACTTATCGTTTACCCCGTAAACTTCATAGGCTGATGAGTCATAATGTCATTTATTTTCATGGGATAGCCCTCCTGTTAATCACACAATGAAGTAACACAGTGCTGATTGATCCTATGACCCACTGATGAAAGTCTTTTCATTGGTAGTGTTGCAAACTGGGTGTGTGTGAGGACATTTCCAGGGAACAATCATAGGTAGTGCATCAGGTTTTTACGGTAATTCATTACAGTACCTGCTGAAATTTGTAAAATTATGTGTGCATAATTTGTGTTGATTTAGATAAAACTGACTCCAAAATGTATTTCACAGACATTGTCTATTCAAAAGTAAAATGTGGGTTCCCCTATGGTGGCACCCACAGTGCCCAAACAGGAAGTGGATGTTCATCACAATGTAGAAAATCTATTTGTGGATTTTTCTGATCCATATTAAATTGGGAAAAAATCTATATTGCAATGCACTGATGGGTTTATATTTTTACTCAGCCCTAATTGTTACTTAGATTTCCTGTCTCATGTTGTAGGTCTTTGCCTCATTTTTAACCAAATCACCTGATTACACATAAAGGAAAAGTTCTTCCAGCATTAAATCAGTTTTTAATGCAGCCCTCATTGTGCCTGAAATTGTATGATTACTTCTGCTTATAATAAATTCTGTCCTTTTTGGCACATCCTTTGTAATGTTTTTTTTTATTTGTTGTTATTGTAGTCATGCCTACGTGGGACAGGATTACAGCATCCAGAAGAATGTTGGGAAAATCTCCCTGGAACAAATTGATTCGGTAAGTTGCGTTGAATATCTCATCTTGATATGTCAAGTGAACAGTCCTGATATGCTCGGTGACAGGCTGCCTACAGGGGGAGATTGAGTCTTGGATAGTCATTATGGTACACCAAAGGTTTTGTGCAGTGAAAGATAAGAAGAGATAGGTGCAGGTTCAGATATATGATCCGTGTATCTGTATGCAAGTAAAAAAAAAAAATGTTGTCTCCCTTCAGCTTTCAGGAAAGTCCTTCCCGCTCTGTATGAGGCAGCTCCACCAGAGCCTCAGAGAGAACCACCATCTCCGCCATGGTGGTCGCATGCAGTACGGCCTCTTCCTCAAAGGCATCGGCCTCTCTCTGGAGCAGGCGCTGCAGTTCTGGAGGTCAGAGTTCATAAGAGGCAAAGTGGATGCAGACAAGGTAATTTCTACATCTTTAATACGACAACTCTTTTAACCTCTGGTGTTGAAACGTGAAGCCAATTATCGTGGCGGCTTAGATTAAAGGATGCTACGCTGAGACTGAGTGGGCCTGTACCTGTGACTCCTTTGTATCTAAATAAAATTCAAAGTCCATATATGTTGATTTATTAGAAAATAGGGTGGAAAAGTTCTGAACGAAAGGTCCAAAAGACGATGATAACTACAATGATAAGGATACCAATGACTGTCAACAGAAAATATTCTAACCCTCTCACCCTCTTTGTCTAGACTCCCACCACACCAAAGCACAGGTAAAAATAAGGTAAAATATCGCCCACTGCAAATGACTGACAATTATATCAAACTCGTAAAAGGAGCAAAACATAACAAATAATCAACCGAGGTGAAAATACACATTATGACTCCCATGATGCAAAAAGCAGCTCTTTTATTGTGTCCCTGAGGCTGCCTGCAAATGTGCAAGAAGCCCCCTTAACACCAATGTTAAGTAAACAAGAATCCCCACCCCCAACCTTTTTGATTTTATGAAGCTTTAGAGTACCTGACAGTTCAGTAGTTGTAGCTGTTAAGTAAAATTAATGCCTCAGATCCAACTCTTACTTGCCTGGTACAAGACTGACCAAAAGCCAGTTAAATTTCCAATATGGTGACTGCCATTGTTTGGCTTCAAAACACTACTTTATAAACTAATTGGTGATGTCACAGAGACTACGTCCATTTTATACAGTCTATGTTTTTTTAAAGATTAAATTAAATTCATAAATCCATTTTAGGATGTCAAAACAATGATTCAGTGGATGCTGCTTATTTTCTTTGGCCCTTATCATGTAGCACAGTGCTGTGTTATAATAAGATCTGAAGAAGCTTAAATAACTAAATCAGTATTTAACAAAGGTAAGAAGAAAGTCCTGCTTTCCTGTTATATTATTTAAATCACTTTATCAAACTTCATTCTCAAAACAAGATCACATTTTTTTTCTGTCTGGCAAATTAATCTTAAACAGTGTTCTCTATCATATCGAGACTTTCTCTCCACTCGGTTACATATTCCAAATGTACAGAGCTGGACAGGTGGTCTCTTCACTCAGAGAATCATTGTTAAAGATTGTAACCGTACACTTTTCTCCCCTCTGGATTCTCCACAACCTGTTCAAATCCTAGAGCCGTGTCTGTCTTTGTCCTTGAACACAAGTGCCCTGACTTCAGCCTCTTCAGAGTGCTATTCAACACTCAACAAGCTGGTTTCATTGGTGATTCAAAGGTGTATCGATTTAAAGAAAAAAAGTTAACTGGCGTCTTTATTTGCACTCAGCACTGCGACGAGGCTAATGAAGACGTAAGTGGCTGTTGATTCAGTCATTGTGTCTCTTAATAAAAAAACAGAGGCGTAGTAAAGACCTTAAAACGGTTCTTAGTGGAAAGAACTGCCGTGAGGAAAAGAGCTACTAACGACTGGAGATAACACATGGTGGTTGGTACAGTGATTTGATTTAATCATGCACTTGTTCGGGTCATTTAATATGACGTGATTATAATATTCAACAGCTGCGGCATTTGGTTTAGTTTTCTTACCTCGGCCTTGAACATCTTCAAACATGATGTTATTGAGTGTCTGACTCAGCTTGGTTTGAGAACATGGGTCAAACTCCGGCCTTAAAAAAAGTGTGAATGCATTTCCTATTTGTCCATAGAGAAAACGACTTCCTGTTCAATAGATAATTGCCTGGATTGTACTGATTTGCTTTTAAGAATATGAGAGGGCTAATACTGTTGGAACATCCTTGAATGCCTCGTCTGTGCTGACGCGTCTCTGAGGTGAGGTATGATTCAGACTCTTCTGTGGTGTTTGATTCGTTTTTGAATAATAAGGCTTTTTGAATAATGGGCCGTTTTTAGAAATTCTGTTTATACATCGTGTCATTTCCCGAGATGCACTATCAAGCTTGTGAAACATAAAGATGAGCTTTCAGTCGAAGGGAATTTACTTCATTCTGTGCCATAAAAGAAACAAAAACAACATGTTTTAGGTACTTATTTCAATGTTTTATATGAGCAAAAATGATAGCGGTAGTTGGATGACAGAAATGTAATTGGAAAAACTGTCTTTATAGTCAGTCTAGGTCTTCTAACTATTTTCTGACAAAACTAAGATACATTTTATTTGTAGCACGTCTACTCTTTATTTAGAAATGAATTTATTTTCCTCTATCGCTGCCCAAAACATCTTAACTTTAAAGGCACCTGGCTTTGTGAGATCAAGCGATCATGTGAACGCAGCACAAGTTTGATTCTCGATAATATAAAACAATCTGAAGACATGATGTGAAGACATGGCTTTTGCATCATGATTTGTCGTGGTGTTTTTTTTTAATTAAAGCTCCAGTGAGGAACTTTTGGTTTGTGTTGATGTTGGCGCCCCCTGTGGACATCGGGTATCTCTTATCTTTTTGCCGATTTTGTCCTGTATTCAATCCATCCTTCCATTATCTGTACTGCTTTTTCCGTTCGGGGTCGCTGGGGGCTGGAGCCGATCCCAGCTGTCGTTGGGCAAGAGGCGGGGTTACACCCTGGACTGTTCACCAGTCAATCACAGGACATATAGAGACAGACACATTCACACCTACGGGTTATTTAGTGTCAATTCATCTTTGGACTGTGGGAGGAAGTACCCGGAGAGAGCCCACACTACTCCACACAGAGAGGCTCTTTTCAACGGGAATTCGAACCAGGAACCTTGTAATTTTAACAAAAAAAAATTAGGGCCAGTCGGGTAGGGCTGTGTATCTTCAATGGTCTCATGTTTCAATTCAGTTATGATTATCCTGCCAATGATTCGATTCAAATCGACATCACGATGGATTGCATCCTCAGTTTTCTATATTTCTGCACATACTACGGCTACTTATTCATCGATGAAGACAAGCAGTCAGATAAACATGAACTCCATTTTTTATTCAGAGAGGGCATTAGAAATAAATGGTCAACTTAAATCTCTTTGCATTGTAAACCAAAACAGATAGATTATATACATTCAGCTGTATGTAATAATCTGTTATGTTCTGTCACTGCATCGGTGCAGAAACGTCCACGTCCGCATTGGGATGCTCGGCAGGAACGATGAATTTCAACACCCCTGTTGTCGAGAGTCTTTGTGGTGGGAAATATAAAAAAGGCAGCGTGCATTCACTCACTTCAGAAGTGGTTTGAGGAATTAAAAATAAATAGATGATAAAAATACATTATCAATCATGAGCCTTGTCTCTGGTGGTCTCTGTTTTGTCTGTTAACATGACTTATAATGGTAAATCCCGTGGCTGGCATCACATAACTTCAGGTAGTTGAACTCTTTCTGCCCGTGAACATGTCTTGCATCAGCCATAAACCGAGTCCGTGCGTGCTGGGGGAATATTTTTCAAGTCTCTGTTTTCCTGCTGGTGTCACCGTTTCAGCAGTGAACAGAAGACGCATCAAAGGACTCTTGCATGACTCTGATGCAAAAAAGATACACCCAGAGTCCTTCACGTTTAAAGCTGCTCAATCAAATCTGATGCTTTGTCGGACACTTTGAAGGTTTTTTTTTTTTAAACCTCTTTTTCTGTTTTGAAAAGAAAAAACGTTGAAGAAAGACCATTTCTGAGTAAACAAGGTGTAGCGTGTGTGACAAGGACTTTTGCACAGTTTAAAGCCGCACTTTTCAACTTCTCTACTCTTTGTGACTCATCCGCCCAGTTAGGTTCAGGGTATTTTATTTGAACCTGTAGGTTAGATTGGTTGCAGGGAGAGTCACATAAACGTAATGAAGCATTGCCAAAAGAGAAAACATAAAAAGTGCAAATGCACGGTTCATAGGTTAAAGCGCAGAAGTCCAAAAAGTGTGCAGAATCCAACTTCAAAGTCTGTAAACAAGAATGATCTGTAAAGGTTACAGATATGCAGTTTTTACTCAACTCTCACTCAAATTAATTACACAACATATTTAAGAAAAACTATAAACTTGAATTCAAATCAAGATTTAAAAGAAACAATTACAGCACGGTTCATGTTTTCCCATATACTTTAGTTTTGTTTTTGCTCCATGTAAGAGGCCTAACTTACTTAACTTAAACTACTTCCATTTTCATTTTTTGTAAAGAGTTTTATGCTGATGGTTTACTATTATTGCAATGAGCATTTGACCTTCACATTGGGATAAACACTGAAAGGGGAAAGGATGCAGAGAATGTACAAGGTTGCATTGCTAATGTTACATAAGCTTCAAAAAAGAGCTCCAGTAATACGTGAAGTTCAAAAGTCAAGGGAACCATTTTAAATCTTAGGGTGCATTCATACCTAAGCTGTTTGGTCTGTTTGAAACAAACTCTGGTGCTCGTTGTCAGATACCCTGTTTGGTCTGGTTTGGGGTGATGCGAATGCTCCAACAAACTCCGGTACAGCCAAAGAACCAAACTCTGGTCCGCTTAAAAACCAGAGTGCACCAGAGTTCGGTTTGCTGTAGGTAGTAACGCGTTCAGGACCAAACAAGGGAAGTGAACCAAAAAGCATTGTGGGTTGAACCTGTAAACGATGTCAGATAAGTTTGCAGAGCGTGGGGGTCATATTCACTTTCGGGTCATCGTGCAGCATTAGGCCGGCTAGCAGTAGCCACTGACCGGAGCTACAGCCCCAACTAGTGGCGGGTGGCAAAGCGCAGTGTGAAACCAAACTGAACCAAATGAAAAGTGCACAGCTGTTGACACTTCACCCCCTGAATCGCACCGAGTCCACCGGCCTTCATTTGTGAAAGCGACCTTAGTTATCTGTCTCTCTTTGCTAAAGATTTAATTTATCAAGAGAAACATCTTCTTTTTTTTTAAATCCTGGACTTCAAAGATTAGTTCATGAGTAAGTAGCCTTGTCACTGACTGCTGTTTTGTGTTGTGCTTATAAAGCAGCATCCTTCTGTGCTGCCGTCTGCTGTCCTAGTATCTGTTATTGGCCCTGAGGAACAGCCTCGTGGCAGATACAGCACACTGAACTCGTGTTACAGCCCACTTTGGTGCTCCATTTCGAAAAGGTGTCTTAGTTCTCGTGTACCCACTCTCCCAGAGAAAGTGCGATGGGCTGTGCACAAAATCCCGGCATTTGTTTCACAGCAGAAGCAGCAGAATGGTGCTGAACACATCGCAGCTCTCACAATGATGTATGTGTTAAGTCAGAGACTGCACTTTGTGGCAGGCTGCACAAAAGGCTTCCTCATTAGTATGCGACAGGCGCCGAGAAAAAGATGGGAGGCAGCGATGCCGAAAGGGAGGCCTGGAGGAAGAAGGCGATGTAATATTAGACCAGAGGGAGGGAGGAAATGGATGAAATCAACTTGATATGTCCATTTTTCTTTCCGTGGAGGTTAGCCTATTCATTTGGCTGCGTGTCTATTTGCAGCACACTTGAGTGTTTTGTGCGGCCTTGGGGTAGGACTTGGTTTGAACTGCTTGTGTTACAGATGTTAACTTCAGGTTAATTAATTTCCACTAACTGACACCATTTTTCACATAATGCGTCGGATTCCTCTGGGCGCTTTTCAAACAATAAAAGAGATTCATCAGATGACACCTCACATTAGCTGCTCTTAAAGTTGGGTTATTAATGTACACCAATGTTGGTGTTTTTTTTTATTTATACCAGCACTTGTTGTTTTAGCCCCTGGCTCCCTCTTTGCTAACCTGTATGAACGCATAAATCCCTTTTTCTCAGCCGTTTCTGGGTCTGACATTTTATCTAGAACAGAGACTGTTGTTTGATTTTATGTTGGTCTTTAGTCCATGTTTTGTTTAAAAATGTCACATGTTTTACTGTGTTTGATGTTTGCAGCAGATGTAAAGGGTAAAGGGAATCTGCAGATTTAATTTGTCCCCCTTACCTTTTACTTTAAAGTTCTCCTTGTGCATTTGGTGTTAATGACCTTTAAAAAACTGCCCATTTTCTCCTTTCTGCAACATCAAACTTCTAAACTTTATAAGTATTTTATGGTCTACAACCTTTTATTGTTTCTAGGTTCTTCTAAGGCCTGCAGTGCAGATTAAAAAAAAGGGGAAGTATTTTAAATGGTGTTACATTCAGGAGAAATCAGTGCTACAGGCAAATCAGTCACTATGGACTGAGCCTAAGAAGCCTTGCCAAGTTTACACATACACACACACACACACACACACACACACACACATACGTAATCCCTTTGATTGTGTCCTATTTCTCTCTCAGTTGCCGCAGGTTTTTGTGAATGTGTCCTAGAGTGTCGGGTGTGGGCAGGGGGGGGGGGATGTTATGGTGATGTAGCCCCCCGAGCCGTGATGTGCTCTAGAAGATCTGTGGCTGTGTTCCTTTTAATGCATTTTATGCCCTTGTGTTTGGACTCGCTTCTCTGATTCTGTAGTGATTCCCTCAGGTCGGAGGTCAGCTGGCATACCCAGGATCATCTGACATGAAGGTAGAAGTGCAGGAACTCAGTTTACACCTGAGAGAAACGGTGAACAGATCCAATGTAGAGGAGTTGCATTCAATATGAGTAAAGAAAAAAGACATTTCAAGCTGTATTATATAACATCTGTATAATAACCCGACCGATTTATCAGCCAGTCGATAATATCGGCCGATATTAGAATATCCAGTGACTATCGGTATTGCCTACTTTTATCACAGATATGTTCAGTTATTACTTGATTTATTCACCAGTCAAATAGCATTTCATTTGAGTTTCATTGTTTTACACTAGCAGTTCTCTGTCACCAGCGGAGGGCGCTATATTTTTTTTTACAAAAGCATCATCACTCTCCAGAGTTTCAAGCGGTGATACACGTACATGCACAGTAACTTTCCAGTTGAGCAACCATCTTCGTTATGTACTGTGTCTTTTCCACAAATGTTTGATAACTGCATTTGATGGATCAACGTAATAAATGTGTGTATCTATCTTTAAAGATCTGACACAGATCTAAGAAAGATATCGGCCGACATATCGGTATCAGATTTTTTCTCTCCCCAATATCAATATCGGCCCCAAAAATCTCATATCGGTCTGACTTTGATCAGTACACTGGTTTTGATGACAGATCTGTTGTTTTTAGAAACTGGCAGGTCAAAAACATTTTACTCTAAGGTGTAACTATATTTTAGTCTCCCTTTTAAAGGTGAAGCTGTTTCAGTTTGTTCCCCTGAAGATTTTGAATCTGCAACTTAAGCAGAAAAAGACAAAAAGAAAAAACTGCATCATCTGAAAGAAGTGAAAGTTTAATATCACCTCGTTTCAAGCCTTTGCTCACTTTTACTTAGACTACATAAGATTTTTTAACATCCCAATTATTTCACATAATACATATTAAACACACTCTAGTGCCAGTGGAGTTCCAAGATAAGTTTGAATAGAGTAAGGGGGGGGGTCTTAAATCAGGAAATTGCCTCTTGAATCCTTCGAAGCTCTACATAATTAATATTTGATTTACTGTACTTAAAGAAGATTTTATGGCTTTTTAAATTGCCGCTGCAGCTTGTCACATTAGCAAGTTCAGGGCTTTTTACTGCGACGTTAATGTGTTATGATGGCTGCAGTCGTGGTGATTCTGTTCGGCACGTGTCGACGAACGCTGTTTGATTTTTAGAGGCAGGGTCCTTGTGATTCATTTTTTTTATGGTGGCACATAAACAAAAAAAAAGGTTGGCTGTGAAGATTGTGTAGAATGACCCTCATTAAAAGTATGAAGGTTTTTTGGGGGGGGTCTTTAGAGCAACTGGACAGGAGACGGTGTGAAGGTTTTAGGAGGTCTGGCACTCTTGACTTTATTGATGAAGTTTACTCATGTCCTCGACCTTGATGTTCTGTGATTTTGGAACTTGTGTAAAGGTTTTTTTTTTCTTCTTCTAAATATTTAACCAGGGCTCGCATAATTTCATCCCTCTCACAATAAAGTCATATAAAACATGAATACGATCGGAGACCGGCAAATCAAAAGATGAGATTTAAAAATATTTGTGACATGACTCAATCTGCCCTTCGTTTTCTACTTTAATTATTCAGTCTAAAAACAGTTTGTCACAATGTCTTTAAATCAAAGTTTATATCCTCAACTTGCCCGTTTTGTCTCTGATCTGGTCTTTGATCACTGAGGAGATCAGGTCTGATATTTAGAGGGAAGAAGACTACAGAAACATTTCCCCCGTGACTAACTTAATATTAAAGATTCTCTCAGAGGGAAGCCTTTCTCTTTTTAGATCTATTGGAAGGCAACACCTTAACCATCCAATAAAATTCATTTTATTTTGTTTGTTGAATTAAATTTAATAAACTGAACAGAACTGAGTATCTGATTGTTCCCTTTGCATATTTTTTACAAGTTGGAACTGAGTAAAACCCAGAGTCGAACTTTGTGTTTGACTTATTGTTATGTGGACTGAAGGATTCTGGGATTTTGAGTTGGACTTGTTTTTATTTATTTTTTAAAGTTATTTTTTTGTGGACTTGTATTAGATAGGAGAGCTGAAGAGAGAGAAAATGTTTGGAGGAGAGAGAGGGGGATGACATGCAACGAAGAGGCCAAGGTCAGATTCCCACAGCAGCTGCGATGAGGACTATAGCCTCTGTACGTGGAGTGCGCAACATAACCGCTAAGCTATCTGTGCTCCCTCGACTTGTTTTTTTGGTGGACTGAAGGATTGTGGGATTTTGAGTTGTACTCATTTTTTTGGTGGACTGAAGGAGTTCCAATTTATATTTTACTATTTTTAGGACAAAATCTACTGACTCTGCCTTTAACAAGAATCTGTAAAAAAAAAAAGAAGAGCGCTGTTTTTTCTTTAGGAATAAAAAGTGGGTAAATCGTGGTCTTCATGCTGTAACAATGTGCTCTGCAGGACAAGGGGCAACAGTAATGAGGGGGAAGATGTCCAGGTTACACTCTCCATAATTCAGCCCTGTGGAGTACGGTGACACGTCTACAGCAGGTTCTCTCTAATAGCTCGATATTTCATAGAGGAAAACACCCTGTCAGATCTGACATGATGTATGACAACGTCTCTTTTCACCCCAACCTTGTCCCTCTTACACTCTCATCCTCACTAATGCCTTCTCCTCCTCTCTCCCCCCTTCTCTCTCTCTCTCCCCCCCCTTCTCTCTCTCTCTCCCCCCCCTTCTCTCTCTCTCTCCCCCCCCTTCTCTCTCTCTCTGTAGTTCGACAAACAGTACGCCTACAGCATTCGCCACATGTTTGGCAAAGAAGGCAAACGGACAGACTACACCCCCTACAGTTGCATGAAGGTGATTTTATCAAACGCACCCAGCCAAGGCGACCATCATGGTGAGTTGACAGCTGTTGTGAGCAGCCATTCACATGTGATGTTCCACTCAGCTGTTATCATCAGACTCTTTGGTTAATGTACTACACTTGGAGATAGTGTCAGAGCTAAGAATGGACATTATGATGATCAAATGATCTACATCTATAGCTCTTTGTATCTGAATTGTTTATTTATACATCTAATTTATTCAAATACATTTCATTTTGTTTCTGTTGCTTTTTTGTTTCTTTATAAGTTCATTTATTTAAAGACAGTTCGATTCTATGTTTTCAGGATGTCCATTCCGTCACAGTGACCCCGAGCTGCTGAAACAGAAGCTCCAGTTCTACAAGGTGTCTCCCAGTGGAATCAGTCAGGTGAGTTGTGTCGTGTCTACAGTAACTGTACGGCTCTCAAATGATCAGTCAGCCCTTTAGCCTTCTTGATCTGCTTTCACTGGGGAAGGGTTTTTTTAATTTTTTATCACTGGTTGCATTAAACCAGTGTTTCTCAACTGGTGGGTGGGGACCCAAAAGTATTTGAGCTTGAGCCTT
Source organism: Labrus mixtus (assembly GCF_963584025.1). Classification (NCBI taxonomy): domain Eukaryota; kingdom Metazoa; phylum Chordata; class Actinopteri; order Labriformes; family Labridae; genus Labrus; species Labrus mixtus. The sequence goes on along the minus strand of NC_083617.1, from coordinate 5,436,085 downwards.
TTCCAATGGGTCATGGTTGTGTGGGGAAAAAATGTCAAAAAGTCTATGAATTGTTTTTTAAAAATGATGGTTTTGTTCCTTCTCTTTGTTGCCCCACATGTTTCATATCATTTGAGGTCCAAACTGGACTATTTTTTTATTCAATAGATCTGATTGGTTGACAAAATATATCAGAAATTTGGGTCACAATTTTTATGAAGGAATTGGTGATGGGTCCTTAGGCTAGACCAGTTGAGAACCACTGCAATAAACTATAGATACAAAACAACAGATATCTCTGAAACCAAAAATGGGTCTGTGGTTCTCAGTGGCTGAGAGCGTTTGGACTAATCTTAGCAACACTTCATGTAAAGTATAAAGTTTATTAAATACACAACTGATATTTGACTGATACTTGATATCTATTTAATTCCTGCTCAGTCTTCTGGAGTAAAACTCAAAAGTAATTTGAAGTAAAGCAGTGATATCTCATCAGTGCAGTGTTTGCCCCTTTTGTATTAAGAGAATAAAAAAGCAATAAAGCTCACAGCACAGCAAGTGTTTTCCCTTTTATCGTCGGTGTTCAGAGTGCGTTTTTGCAAATGTTCCTGGTACACCATTACATTAAATAAAATAAAATAAAAATGCAATATCTGTCAGGAACTAAAAGAGCTCCTCGCTGCAGCCCTGGTTTGGAGCATGCTTGTGGCTGTGTCATGCTTGAGGCAGCCTTCAGGATGTATGGGAAATAATGACGGAGCAAAAATACAGACACACTCCTCTGATGAGTTTAGTGACTGCTGCAGACCTTGGATTTATTATTTCATGAGGACAGACACCGTGAGTCTGCTGTCCCGCTCACACTACACTGGCAAATACAAGAATATGAGAGCTCTGCTATGACCCGACCAAATCCAGGACTTTGAAAAATCTTCAGTCCATACTTTTGCAACTTTATAGAGCTTAAGAAAACCAGAAAGGGGGGGGGGGGGGGGATCACAAAATTGAGATTTGCCAGACGACTTGAAGGTGTAATCGTTGCCAGCGGTTGTTCTACAAAGCGTTGACTCAGGGACTTGAATATTCAAATGAGCCCAAATAAGCCTGTGATCTGTTTTCATTACTTTTTCACACAGATCTTGTGAAGGATGTATTGTGAGCTGTCATTATGATTAATGAGGAACGTTTGTGTCGGTACTAGACCGAAAGCCGATTAAAAGAAGTTTGAGTCAGAGCTGCATCAACACAAAATGTTGTCGATATCCTTTGTTAAATGTAATAAGTCAGTATCTGATGTGCATCCGGTTATGCTGCAAGAAAACAGTGAAGCTAACCAGCACCCTCAGACCTTTTCTCCATGTCACCTTTTTCTTTTTTTTTGCAGATCCTGGAGCTGGTTAAAGGGATGCACTATCAACTCGCCTGCCAGAAGTACTTTGAGCTGACACACAATGTAAGCTCAGATTTAATTTGAAGCAGGGTTCACTTGGGATACGTGTTATAGAAGCAGAAGTTTGGTTTGTACATGTCATGGATGAAAACTCAGGACCGTTAGCACCTTGTCCTGTTTTGTCCCCTGCGGATACTCATCACATTTAAGCTGTTTTTGGATGCTTGAGTCATCATCCCTTTCAAGGTCCTGGTTATAGAGGAAAGCAGTGATTGGGAAAAAAAAAAAAAAGGCCTTAAACTCTTACTTACTTGAGACATTAAAGGAATGATATCCAGCTGAGTCTGGCACCCAGTTAATATGTCGGATCAATTCATCAAAAACTCAAGGCCCCTTTCACAGTATTAGAGTAACATGACACACCAGCAGCACAGCTTGAAATTCTCTGGTTGTTTAATAAATTGTACAAGTGCTCTTACAACTCATCTCAGCAGAAAAGTCACAGGTCCCCGCTAAACAAACTGAATTAAACTGTGTCTTTTTTTGAAGAGGTGATTGAATCCTTGGAGTGAGCACAGAAATCATAACGACAGGTTTCTTTTTCTGTGACGAGTGCACTTAATTACACTTAAAGGCTTTTTAGTGAGAGTTTGATTAAAGGTGTTTAAACTCATGTCTGTGCAGTATGTATATAGTGACACTTAGCTTAGATGATCTTAGTTTAAGTATAAAGACTGGAACACAAAGACTGGCTGCTTCAAATGTTCAAAATGTCACCTATCTTACAAACTCTTCATGTCTCTCATTGTGTCTCTCACACACACATCAGTGTTGAATTCACAAAAAGCGATTTAAACTTAGCTGCATTACTTAGCTAATGGCTCCGAGCTTAACAGGAATTTGTGAGTGTAGACTGTGTAGATGATGGACGTCGTCTCAGTGTTGTCACCCCATTGGTTCATGAAGAGGTGTTTTGAAGTCAAAGCTAGTGGTTGCCATATTGAAAAGGCCATCTTCACATAACTTTGCGTCATTCTAGAAACATGTAAAGGGGTGTTGATGAGGCAGGCCTTTAGCTACAACATGCCCACCTGTCAGTCAACTAAGCCACGCCCCCAAACTATGCAAATGTAGGTGTATCTCTAAGTAATAAGGGTGTGGTATTCAAATTATTTGTGTTTTAATGAAAAGCAACCCCCATAGTTTTTAACAATAAAGAAAAGAGTAATAGAGAGAAAAATCGTTTTTTTTACCACGCTGTTAGCACGTCAGTTGTAAAAATGGGGATTTTGACATGGGGGATCCTTGGGTTTATTTAGCATCATTAAGTGGACACTCAATGAACTGCAGTTTTTTGCATTTCTGCATTGGCTTCTTTTTGAACAACGAAGGTCGAGCTTGGCGGAGAATACTTTTTTCACCTAGCTATATTAGAAATCAAATAGGCATCTTTCACAAAATGTTGTACTGTCCCTTTAATTCCTCAATGGATAAATATACATTTGGCTTCTAAGCCAAATTTATTGTATAGACAAGACAGTGGAGATAGAGTACAACTCAGAGAGAGAGTGGGGGAATGACACACGGGGAAGGGGCCACAGATCAGACCTGAACCCGTGCTACCCCGCCCCGAGGACACCAGCCTTCGTACATGGAGTGCATGGACCAACCAATAGACCACCAGCGCCCCAGCTCACTGTTGATTGACTTTTGTGTTAAATACTTGGTTAATTTGTTAGCTAATGTATTTCTATGTAGTGCATGCAAACAATGAGGGGAAAAACAAATATATTGTCTGCAGTCGTGTTAAATAAACAAACTCTTTTCATAGAAAAATGAAACAAATTGACTTTCTTAAGAAGCCAAAATCTGATAACAAACGTTAAACAACAGTAATACTTGTTAAATGTCCGTAGGGTGCTTAAAAAGTGTAAACAAAACCTGTTGTCTTCACTCTAATGGAAGCTGGTGAAAGTTATGTACAAATCCATCATAGTAATATAAAATGTTCCCTCTCTTTTGATGTGAAAACTTCTACAAAAACCAATCACAATTCCATTATTATTTGAAAATTATGAAAAGGTCAAAGAGAGAGCTTGCTCTGGTAATTGATTCATTAGTTTTTACTCGCCCTGAGTGATTTTGACATTTTATGTCCTGAAATGACATTTCATCGTCTCTCTGTGCTCTGATTAAGTAGTCAGAGGACTTAACTCTCATTTGGCTGTGAAAGCCGGCCCTCCTCGTTATTGTAAATATTAAAAAAAAAACATGTGAGTTAATGTCCTAATCCATTCCTGTGAAGAGAGGCCACTTCACTGAAAACTAACCCCGCTATTCCTATTTCCCTCTCTCTCTCACTTATGTTTCTCTATTGAGCAGACTGAGGACTCCACTTTCTCTCTCAATCATCCGAACCAATACTTTATCGAGAGCCAGAGAGTTTTGGGAGGAGGCAAAGAAATAAAGAAAGAGATGGACGCACCACAGAGGTTGCAGGAAAAATCTGCAGCCCAAGGATCCGGCGCAGCTCGAGAGGCGACGGCGAACGCTGCCCAGGGTTTGGTTGAGATGACGGAAGATCTGGACGCTTACTTCCAAGACGCCTGATTTCATTTTATCCTTAAGATATGTAGAAATAAAAGTTTGTTTAGTCTGTCTTCTGAGGATTGAGGAGCCAAAATTCTAATCAGAGTTTAACCATTTACAGTCACTGTCTCCGCCTTGTTATGTATTAAAGTTTCTTATTTTCAATATTGAAATCATTTGTTGTTTTTTCTCAACAAAATGAAATCCACAATATAGAATTAAATGAAAATTAGTTTCATTACAATTTAAACTATTATATGAAGTATATCCTCCTTAAATGTCTCTGTGAGTCATGACTGTCTACAATGAGTCAGAAGCTCGAGTCCTGCTGGCTGTGTTGTTGTCGGAGCCGTGTTTACATTATGTTTACATGGACGAGACGACCTTGTGTATGAAGCTGTTTTAGTCAAGAGAAAAGAAGAATAACATACTGACTGCTTATTTTTAATGTCATATAAGTGTCTTTAGATCTCGGTCATTCTGTGTCAATTTATCTGCAATATGGAGCTAAGAGCTAACTAAAGAGCGCTAACATTAGCATGCTAACAAAAGAATGCAGGACACAGGCAATTACAGTTCAAGAAAAGGACAATTTTGTCCACTTTACGCTTAATGGTGCTTAATTATGGTGCGTTCTACTTCATAGCTCCTTTGTGTGAGTGTGAGTGGAGAGGGGTTGGAGGCGTGCCGCTGCAGGAGAGCTGAGGATTCAGAATAGCGGAGGTGTGGCCAAACGGCAGTTTGTTTTGGTTTAATGGTGGTGCTCAAGGGCGACATCTACTGGATCAAAAAGTCACACCTTCTTCCTTTAAACTTGGATATTAATCACCCACAACAACAACAAAACAATCCATTTTGTAAACCAATCATAGAAATGGTCACAGGGCAGCTATCCGGCTGTTTACACCCAGAACCGGCGTCGTCAGATGTTGACTATCAACATATGTGGCTGATAATTGATGGCCGCAGATGTTGGGCTTCCGCTGTTGATCTATTTTTGTCCACAGGTGTCCGACTTTACAAGGGGGGAGTTAGATCCTCTGTTACGTGAGAACCGAAACATGAAGAAGGGATGTCTCTTGAGAATCTGAATAATCAACCCACAAGCTTTGATGTAAAGAATAATGACCCCCAAAATGTGCAAAAAACAGAAACAATGAAATAGTGAAACCAAAAGGGACATGATGAAAGATAGGAAGGTGCTGAGCCAACCAAGCAATGGGTCATCACTCTCAGCCCCTCCCCCTAAAACTAAGAAATAAACTAATCTAAGAGAAAACAAAAGAGCAGGACTACCAGAGATCTCCAGCACAAACTAAAATAACAAACCCAGCAATCTAAAACATGCTGATTATATTCGATTTTGGGAGAAAAAGGTTCAGAGGTAACACTCTTCACCATGCATCTGCCGAGTGTGTGTGCCAACATCTGTCCTCTACCTGCTCCTCTAAATCCCCCTCCTCCTCGTCCTCCTCCTCCTCCTCCTCGTCCTCCTTGTCTTCCTCCTCCCTGAGTGTAAATTGCACTCAGGTTTGCAGCAGGCATGAGGCAGCTTCAATGTACACACAGTACATCCTACACTGAACACATGGACATGTTAAACAAAGGTGGTACAAGCACTTTAACACTAAAACTAAAAACTACTATATACAGGCGAACGGCCGCACTCCCTCGATCGTTGGGGGTGGCAAATCGTGCCTAAAACCGTCTTGTGTGTGGCCGGCTTCATGGAGACTTTCGACTTTGATATCATACAGTATGTGCATTTTTATTATTTCAAGCCATATTTCCAGAGGCTCCAGCTTTGATAGGACATTATTCAAACCTTAATTTCAGACCAAAACAAGGATTAAAACTTCCTGGTTAAAATCATCGCTTGGTTAATTTAGTTGTTTTAACCCGAGTGTTAATAGCACTCTCTCAGTTTATTTTCTCCGCTCTGAACTCTCCTAGCTCACACACAGCACACTCGGTGCTCGGGGTTTGGCAGGGACAGGGGCTCTGGGGGTGAAGACTAGAACATTCCCCAGCTGTCTCAGAAAACAATGTCATTGTTTTCGCTGGCAGAGTTGAGGATGGATGGTGGCAGGAGGACGGATGAAAATAAACAATTTTCCCCACAGTTGTATTGTGCCGGCTTGGAATATTGCCTCACGGTACACAATGCAATTTATTCAAAGCACACGTGGTCTGGAGACATTTCCTCACTCTTCGCTCAAACTTTTTTCTGCTCAATCACTTCTGTGAAAAAAAAAGGTGTCTGATTGAAGCTTTTGCACCTATGTGAAGGCACAAGCTGCTTCTTTTTTTTGTTCTTACTATATATTCATCTTACAAGATTACTAACTTTAGATCTAATTAGATCCACCAAACAGGCGGTGGTGAATTACATGAATACAAATGTGCTTCCCAGGAGTCCAGAGGAGATATTGGATGATTGAATGAAAACCTCTCTCTGTAATTTAATGATAGTTAATTTTAAATCAAATTCTTCGCCTTGGAGGTTTGACAAATGTGAGAAAAAAAAAAAAAAAAACAGCATTCTTGCACATTTTCTCTGCAGGCTTTTCTCTTTCCCTGGATTTTTTTTTGACACATTCAGACCACAGTTCATCACCGCTTCACACTGCCAACGTCAGAGCACAAATGCAGCTTCTTGCTCCAGAGCCGCACACATAGCCGGAATTAAATTAGGTCTTAAAATCCAGGCATGGTGCTTGACACAGAGAGGATTTATTCAGTATAATAAGGCGACTGGATAACAGTGCACAGCCGGGCCGCTGTCAGCGGAGAGACCCTTGATGTTTAATATTTGGTTGAGCATGACTACGTTTGACAAAGCTGGCACTTTCTTAGACGGTGGGCACGCAGTTGACTGTAGGACGGTGTTTATCTCCAACGAATGGATTTACAATCATTAGTCATGAACTTGCACGCCTAAGTCTTGTCGTTTTCTGTCTCCCTGTGCTCATTACACAGGCGAGAGGTGTTCTGGGGATGGTGCATATTAACCGAAAAAGGGCAGGAATATTTTAATCCAACACCCAACTGCAACTGGTTTCAGGTGCCTGGTATGGAGGCTGACATGCAGACTGAATCTGTATGCATGGGTGTGCTGCGCAGCTGAACAAGAGACGCCTTTGTTGCAATTTGAAGCTTGTAAATGCTTCAAAGAAAAACATCCTCGAGTTCATTTGCATTGTATGCATGCACTGATTCAAACTAAACAAAATCAGCAAACTCGACTCTCTTGTGATGTGAACAAGCACCAAAACAAATCCAAAGGTTATTCGTCTGCAGCATTGAACCTCAACATTGACTCTACTTTACATTCCTATTCAAATCATGATGTTTCCCCTTTGTCCTCTTTTTAATACAATTTTACCCCGGGGACCAAATATGCAGCAATTTGATTTGTTATTTAATATTCACCAGCAGCAGCTCTAGTTAATTTGGGAGATTTGTGTGTGTTAGTGTGTGTTTGTGTGGGGTTTGTTTCCTACTTATTTTTAAAAGGATTAGATAACATCCAATAATGCATGCTCTTACATCTCGCCCTCGAGCTTCATCAAAGCGTGCACCGTTTATTTGATAATTGTCTCATCACTAATTTCCGAGCTCCTATAATGTTCCTGCAGACATGATGGAGTATTAACTTTTCCGGGGCAAGAGGAACAGATTAGTTTGGGTCTTTAGTGGATTCCTGTCAAATTAGCTGCCGAGCCGTCACAAACTTTATCCTCACTACTCTAGAGTTTTTTTTTTTATTCCAGTGTAATAAAAAAGTTTGAGAACTGACGCAAAGCCTGATGGAAGTTAAATCTTGAGTTAAGCTGCTGTGTGATTGTTAAAAAAGCTCGGGATTGTTGCTTTGATTTCTGTGTGATGTTACATAAAATCATGTCTGGTTTAAGTACATCGCTTGAAACAAAAGCTCAGTTCATGAAAAAACTAGGAGACTGGGAGGTTCAACATGAGTGAGTTTGGAAAGATGTGAAGTTGAATAAATTTATGATGAAAGTTCACACATTTCTAACCCAAGTAGAAGTACAGATACATGTGCAAAAGAAAATCTAGTTAACAGGAAAAGTTGAGCAAAAAGTGAAGAAGTAGAGGCTTTAAAATATGCTCATTATATAAAAGTTAAACATTTCCCTCTGAAAGACATTTATTTATTCAGGCTGTTTCTCTGCTAAAGCAGTCAAACTTCAAGTGAAATAAAAAGAGTATAGCATAAGGCTTGACAAGCCCTTGTAAGTCAGGGACATCACATGAATGTCTTCTTTGTTATTTTGGTTATGTTTACATCTGAAATGCTTGATGTCGTTAATTAATACACAGAGAAATAATCTGTTCTGTATTGAAAGTGGTTTTGATGTTGCAGCTTGCAATGATTTCATTTAAAATTATCTAAAGTGACCCTTAAATGCATCAAAGCTCAGGTTCTATAAGGAACGGGAAGTTGACATATTTACAATGTTACAACTCACTTAGCAGAGGCTTTTATCCAAAGTGACGCACATCAGAGAGTAAGTACAACACTAATCCATTCATACACCACCATAGAAGCATTCGGAGCAATGCAGGGTTAAGTATTTTGCCCAAGGACACAATGAACCCTCGACCTTCCGGTTGAGAGGCGACGACTCTACCAACTGAGCCACAGCCGCCCCTGTTAAAAATGTTGGTTTTAAAATAAAAAAATTGTCCTAGAATTAATACTCAAGTTAAGAGCAAATAACAGTCATATTTAACCTGCATCTTCAGTGCTGTTTGTCAACCGACGGTGGTTAACAGAAACAATTAGACACGACACGCTCTTTTTGAAACAATGGTCAAAGAAAAATGCTTTCACTGATTGATCACACAAAGACAGAACGCCTTTTTTTAATCGATATGTAGTTATATTAGTTTGGACGTTACGCTCTGCTAGTTAAGATGAACCTCACCTCTCTGTGAATTCCTTTCAGCTAAAGATTTATGAAGATGGTCAATGTGCAAACAACTGAATGCTCACCAACCTTACTGTCATAAAAATAAAGATCCAAACTTATACACAAAGGTTTTACATATTACTTTTTAGGCTCCCCCTGTAAGTGTGCGTATGTAAACATTAGGATGAGTGAGTGACATGGCATACATTTATTATCCTCCAGATTCCCTCAAATGTCATCCGCGAGTGTCCACTCTCCAACCCAAAGTCCCTCTGGGATGTTATCAACCCACAGAGCATGGATGTTTACTCTACTGTCACAGAGGGCAGGGCAACAACTATTTGGGCATGGACATCACTCTCCTGTCTGCAAACAGCAGCACTGGGGTTCTTTTTGGGAGATTTAAAAAAAGACGGTGTCTGATGTATGAAAAGGGCAATTTTTTCAATTTGAACAACTTAAATCACCCCTTAGCTCTTCTGTGAGTCACTACAAGGTGTGACATTCATTAAAAGTAGCTTTCAAGGCAGATCACTGCAAAGCTGATGATGGCAGTAACATGTCTGTAATGTGGGGGGGGAGGTGTGATGACAAAAATTATAGAAGAGTTTTTTTTGTTTTTTTTTCACAGAGCACATTGTTCCCAAGATTACAAACCTTGATTACACTTAAATTTAAAGTCCCCTTGACGCTGGTATTCCAATTAAGCAACATTTTATAGTGTCTCATCTGAAATCCATTACTAGAAATAATGTGGAGGAATTCATAAAGTGAAAAGGATTTTTTGTTTTTCTTCAATATTTTGTTTGTGCTGAACCCTGCTGACTTGACGGCACTCTCTATAATAATTAACCGACTAATTACCAATGGCTGTAATTAGGCCCAACCGTATGATTTGTTTGTTTGGGGGGGGATAAAGGAGAAAGCTTTCTGGGGCCTTGTCGCATGGAGGTTAGAAAAAAACATGGTCCATCTTAATTTTAAAGAACAATGACCACATTTTATTTAACACCTCAATACTCACCGTTTAAAAATGTAAACCCCCTCTTCTCAAAGTGATATTTTTTTATAATGTTACCGACATAAGTAGGTCCAGTGAACTTAACTGTTATGCTAGTTACACTTGGACAAAGAAAGTTGGACTACTCTAGTACCACTTCAGGACCTGCACAAAGTTAGGAAAAGTGAGGGAGCTGGCTCAGACATTTGATCCCAACAAGAACTTATTAAAATCCTTTTTCAGTTGACTCCAAAGGCTGATGGGAGCCAGGCAGAGGGAGCTAATGTTAGCCAGAAGGCTAGCACTAAAATTACTGATCGAATGTGCATCCGTTGATTTAAATCATATCCTGGGAGAGCCCATCCACAAAGTCTGTTAGCCTTGTAAAGAGCACCAAAAACTACAAGAAATAATTATTACATTATCAAACTAAACCCTATTTTTCAGGGACTACAGCCCTCAGAAAAAAATACTTTTGAAGTGTCTGAAATATCTCGGACAGCGGTCATAGGTTAACTCCTTATAGGTTGTGTAACGCACACATCTGGAAAGAATTTGTATCTGAGGTGATATAGGAGCCCCCTCCAGTTGAATGTTTACCTTAAGGTGTTGTGTAAGAGAATTGCCAAATATGGAGGTATTACATGACCCATAACGACAAGCAGATGTTCTGGGTGCATATATGCAACAGTTTCTGTATGTTCGCGGGGGATCATTATTGGCTTCATGATTCCCCTGGGCATACGTGTTCAGTGATACTTTCCTTGCTAAATAGAATAATCCTCTTTGAAAGCAAGTCAGTGTCAGCGGAGATTTTCTTCAGCATCTACACATCATCAACAACAAAGGGAATCCACATCACTTTCAAGTGCATCACAAGTGGGAAAACTTTGATATCTACAGGGTCTTACACATGGGTGTTGTAAAATGGATAAAAACAACCCAAACATTTCAATGAAGTAGCTCCTGCATTATTTTTGACTAACATCCACTCAATTTGGCATGCCTTTGTATCATGTACAGACTTAGAAAAAGCTCTGAATAAAACAGTTCATCTATTTTTTTCATGACTTTAATACTGCTACAACACACAACAAGGACCAGTTCAACATTTTACAGTACTTGCAGTTTTTGGGCAGTATACAATGCAAACAGAAGATGAACATGCAAACTCCGGGTGTGGCTGAGAATTGATTTGTATTGTTCTAGCTGAGAGGTGTAATCGATGCCGCCTTTGCTTCAAAGTATTAAAGTGAAACCAGCGAGCGAGACAGACAGTCACAACAGAGAGGTGTCAGCAGGAAACTGTCTGGGGCCCGTGTCCTTCCTACAAGGTTTTTTTGTAAACAGAATACGGTGAGGATACACCTGTTGGCATCACTCCATAGGTCTAAATCTGGAGATCCATGCGTGTCCATTACTGTCTCATGATGATGTAGTTTGCTATTGATCGCAACACCATATGGACGCGTCAGTTACACTCCCCGCAGCTTTTTTTGTCAAATTCATATGAAACATGGCAGTTCTTGTTCTGCTGCAGAGTGCGACGTCGGTGTCTTAATATAAAGAGAAAAACCTGTTGTAATTTATTTTTAAGCCCCCTCTCTCCAAAAGACAGAATTAGCCCGGAGATGTGACGGTCCTGTTGATTGTAAAATTGGATGCAAACTTCCCGCAGCTGTATGTAAACTCATCATTATTCCCCCGCGAGCGTTCTCTCATTAACCTGACAGATGTGATCGCCGCTGCTCCTGTGATTAACTCTGCTGGAAAACTCTTCACTTTTTTTTAAAGCGTCACCTGCAGCAGTGGCTGTCGCTTCCTGTTTTGTTGGACGAAAAAAAAAAACCCGTGAGAGGGGTTAGAGCGAGCTGCTAAAAATCATCCCTGCTGCTGCTGGCTTTGGTAAACAGGTTTTAATCACTGCGGCAGACATCAGAGCTCTCAGGTTCTCGACATTGTTTTGGATCAAACCGCTCATAAACGCTGACCGTCTATTTGAACTTGACATGAAGTTTTTTCCTGTCAGAAGGGGAGCTTACAGTTTTATCTTTCTCGCCGCAATTATTTCTCCCCCAGACTTCTTTGAGCTGTGAAGAGAGGAAATAATGAGGTCACAGTGTTGTGTATTTACATTTGACTTGAAAACAACTTGCTTTTTCATTTGCCTGTATTTTTTCCATATCTGTGTTTCCTCATATTTATCATTTGTGGTGGCTGGATTACTCTTCCCATGCCCGAGAGAGACGAACACAATCTAAGCTGACCACATTTAAATACCAAATTCCGTCATGTGTACAATCTGACTGCAGCGATAAAAGGAAACGTCACTTACAGTACACACTGTCTTTATGGTTTATGAAACTACAGCCTGAATCCAGTTAGCTTAGCACGATGCAACGAAACAGGGTGATTTATGTATCATTGCTGAGTCAAATAGAGCTTACACATTGCCAGTTTGAAATGGGATATTTACCCCACTGTTACGCTTTCATCTGCAATGTGTAACACACCGACAAGGACACCAATATTACACCGTTGTGGATACAATGTGTAAGTACAAAGGTGCAATGATGGCTGAAGTTTGTGACTGTGTAAAAGGTCTAAAGGCAAAGACATCCACCAACAACCTGCCTCCCATTACGCTTACACTTTGTAAAGCGTCCTTGGGTTTCATGAAAGGCGCTATATAAATCTAAGTTATTATTATTATTATTATTATTATTATTATTATTAATAAGACATTCTTGTCTAAGGTCGTCAAGAACAGATGTTAACAGTGTATTTAGTTGGGTTGATTATGTAAAAGAAAAATCAACAACCTGATGAAATATGAGGCAGGATGGAGAAGGTCTCAAGCCAGACAGCCCCCTTGCTCCCTATCCCTCTTCCTGCATTTTATCCCATCTCTCCCCCTATCCCCTTTCCAAGCCCGGCGCAGTCTAGGCCTGTGAAGGCTGTTTCATCATGAGCCGGGGATCCAGCTGAAGATTTCTGCCTTTTTAATAAGGCAGTTTTTTCTTACCACTGAAACTTTTGCTGCTTTGCTAAAGTGCTCATGATGGATAGGCCGGATCTTTGTAATATAGCAATGAGTAAGGTCTTTTACCTGCTTTTTGTAACATAACAATGAGTAAGGTCTTTTTACCTGCTGTTTGTAACATAACAATGAGTAAGGTCTTTTACCTGCTTTTTGTAACATAACAATGAGTAAGGTCTTTTACCTGCTCTTTGTAACATAACAATGAGTAAGGTCTTTTTACCTGCTGTTTGTAACATAACAATGAGTAAGGTCTTTTACCTGCTTTTTGTAACATAACAATGAGTAAGGTCTTTTACCTGCTTTTTGTAACATAACAATGAGTAAGGTCTTTTACCTGCTCTTTGTAACATAACAATGAGTAAGGTCTTTTACCTGCTTTTTGTAAAGTGTCTCGAGATAACACTTGTTATGAGTTGACACTAGACAAATAAAAATGTATTGATTGATTGACTTGGTCCTCTGCATGTAACCGAGTTTCTGGGCCATTTGACCCGCGCAAACCACAACTCAGAACTGACTTTTTCAAGTTTAGACTTGTCACTATAGGCAATCAGGAGACGTCAAAGCAGCCATCTTGGATTACTGAAGTTCCTCCGAGTTTCCCTGTCGGAGTTCTGACTTCACATGGCGATCGTATCTGACTAGCATCTCTGAATTTTTCCAACTTCCAGAGATCAAACGGAGCGCACCATGAGGCAGATTTTCTTACGTTGGATGGATTCAGGCCGGTTCTGTCCCCCATATTTTCCCATCTCTGTGCTAAGCTAAAAATGTTTAATAAATGTGTATATTTGTAAAATGTTAAACGTTTATCACAGTAGAAATACAGAATATGTTAGAGGTCTGTTGCTTTTAATATAATATTTATAAAAAATAGCTGTGTTTGTGATAATGATTCATCCATAATGAATTAAAAAAAACATCACACAGACACTCATCTCTCCAGTGTTGGGGTTGAATGGCTGCTGTCGCCCCCTACAAGAAAAACCAAAAAAACCCTCTCACTACCAGTTAAGTGGATTCTGTCACACATGTTAAAAAGAAATCTGCAGCAGAGTGTGACACATCAAAGGGGAAGTGGAAAGCAAACCCTGTTGTTAATGGATGGAGAAGTGGAAGTGAGGACTGTGGGATGTTGGGGCGACATAATGGCCCTGACAATCAACCAGCCGAGTGCCCGTCCTTTTTCCCTGCAGGGGGTGTCGGGCCGAGACGCAGCGCCGGAGCTTTGTTGATGCTTCACGAGCTGACACAGAGTTAGGTCTGTGTCAGTGCTCAACGCAGACGGGTGATAAGAATTCATAAGGGGGGGGGGGGGGGGGTTGAGGGAGCAGAGTTAAAAGCAATCCCGCGGATTTCCTCTCTGACGTTGATGGATTGATGAGCCGGATGCTCACAGCAGTTGTCCAGATTGCCCCCCTTAAGATTGACCGATGTAGAAAAAAGCTTTTTTTGCCTTTAAATTTTCAATGTTACATTTACATCTTTACTGAAGCTGTAAGTGGAAATGCATTCATATACTTTATATACTCCCTTTTCCTGTGATAATGAGTAATTTCCCCTCAGCGTATTGTACATTAAAAATGCATTTCAGCTGTTTTCTCAAGATCCCCCAACTTACTTTCTTGTTATATCAAGATATCAAAACTGATTTTCCTCGTTTAACAGATTATTTCTGTCTTCATCCTGAAACAACAAAGCTTGATTTTCTGTGATAACAGGATCATTTTCTGGAGATCTAGAAAACCAAACAAAAGGCTGGTCACTGTGATAGGCCAGACAACAATTAACCATGACGGCACTGTCCAAACTAATGAGATAAATTAAGCATATTTTTGTGCTGTTGTACGGAAGCCCTAAGATGAAATGCATCCATACTGTACTTTATATGACAACAAGTATATTTTGGTTGTTTTCTCAACATATCCACTTCTATATCTCTGTATTCAACGCTACATGTCCCATGATAACGAGTAAACTTTGTTGGTTTTCTTGAAGTCTTGATTTATTTATCTCATTATCTCCAGACAACAATGCTTCCCCTGGATAATGAGTTAATTTCTCGAGACCTAATGAAACAACCAAAAAGTGCTCAACACAGGAAATCCAGCACTCTTATACCAAGTCAATGAAATGAATAACATGAGAGATCAAGGAAACAACCAAAATGTGCTCGTTATCACAGGAAAACAAATTAAGATACTGTAATATGTATGGAGGCAGGCACGTCATATCTTTAGGTGCTGTGGGTGCTACACACTTTCACTGAAATGTAATTTCATCCCCCACACTACACTTATGTACTTTGGCAACTCTGGGAATATGAGACAATACGTTGAGATCTTAGAAAACCATCGGGGAATAACTCGTCTGCACAGGAAAAGGAAATTAATGAAAAGTATTGATGCATGTCCGCATAGGGCTTCCGTACATCTTGGCCAGAGCGAGAGAAGCTGTTTTGTTTATGAAGCCTGGGTTGTCATGCAAAGTCATCTTAAAGCAATAGCGAAAGATACGTAATGCTTAACCTTGTAGCTATTATTTTTGACAGAAGAATGCCCAAAAATGAACCAATCAATCTTGAAATCTCTTAAAGGCTTTATATTTGATTTTTCAAACTTAAATGTAATAGAAATCAAGTATATCCTCTGAAAATAACTCTGTGAGTCATGACTGTCTACAATGGGTGTAACACCCGAGTCCCACTGTCACTTTGTTTACATCGTCGGGACGGCCGGCTGACTCCTCCCCTCGTGTATAAAAGTTGTTTAATTGAGGGACTAGAGAAAAGAAGAATAACATACTGTACTCACTGCTTAACTGTGTTTCTAGATCACGCTCATTTCAGGTAAATTTACATGCAGTGTGAAGATACGAGCATAATAAAGATCGCTAGCATTAGCATGCTAACACAACAATGCACGGCGAGTTGTTTTGGTTTCATGCTGGTGCTCAAGGGCGACATCTGCTGGAACAAAAAATTGCACATAAAGCCTTTAATGCATCAATTTTTGGCCTTTTTGGATTTTCCAAAACACTCAGTTTATCATCCTGAGAACGACCCATCCTTTGGGTCCTTCAGGTTGACAAATTATTTGCTCCATCGAATCTCACATCCTTGAACATTTATTAAAAAATAAATCATTTTGCAGACGATCTGTTGGAAAAAATAGAAATGTGTAGAAGTGGGAGCTCACCTCACACAGCTGCGTTGGTTAATCTCTTTCTTGAGGTTCACAGCTTCATGAAGCGGCCCTTAGGGAGCCGGGATTTTTCACTCCCGACATGAATTTTTCATCTTCACAGGGTCTCCAGCAGCACTCAGCTGTAGAGAATAGCAGTTCTCCAAAGCCCCATAATTGCCTGTAGTTTGATGTGTTAGCTGTGGTAGGTCGCACACGTGTGCAGATTTGAGCCTGTGACTTCAGAGCAGCCTGCAAAAAAGGACAATCTCTTCTTTTCAGAATGACATCAAAGTGGCCCTTAAGCACATCGTCAACCCCACAAAGGGATTAGAAACACACGCTGACTCATGACACCTTTTTTTTAAAACCAGATTTTTAATATCGGGGTTGCCCTCGAGGAACTGAATCCATTTTTACCCCCTACCTTAAATCAAAATGAGTTCAAGAAAACCAAACCGACGACAAAAGACCTGCAGGATTGACATTTTAAAACAATCTATCAAGCAATTACATTCATAAGAAACTATATTTTCAAATGTTTTATTTGCTTACCAATCATTAAATGTCTGCAGAGTTTATTTATGTCACAAAGGACTAAGAAAACAATGAATTAGTAAATGTCAGAGAGTGCCTTTGTATGCACTTCTTCTTGCATGTTTGACTTTTATCGCATCCTGATGATGACGTGGACTCTTTCCATTGGACTCAAAGCTCTAATTCTGCCCCCTTCGGGTTGCCACACAGATAAGACGAGGTCAATGTGAGATCGTAATCCACTTCAACAGCTGACTGCAGCAAAGCTTCAGGCATTTAACCTGAACAAAACAAAGCTGTGAAGTAATCATTCAGTCATTTATGATACTGAGGAGGTGGATTATTGTTGCTGTTAATAATGTTGTAAAAAACAAAAGGGCTCCTATGGGCACACAACATTTACAGACGATAAGGTACACATCAGATGTAACTGAATAAATATTATTGTTGGGAGATTTCAATGGGTTTGTAAGAAAAATCCTTTAAGACCAGCCAACATTCAGGCCTAGATATTTCTGAGAACAGCCTTTGTGTAGAAACATATTTATTATCACTGCTTCATGTGGAAGAATATTTGAATTCAATGGAAATATTAAACAGACGCCTGAGGCATGCAGTTAAAAGTATAGAGCAGTAAAACGCAGGTTCAACGTGAATCACGTCATCGTCCTGCCCACTCGCTCACTGAACGTTCCAGACTATTACCTGCTGCGTTCACACATCAATTTATCCAACGCCATGCAGATTATTTAGTAGGGCACTGGCAGTGAAAGACTGCATACAGCAGACAGGGTGCAGAGCAGGACAGAGTGCAGTGACTTTCTTATTTGGTTCCATAAAACCAATTTTACACTAAGTGCAGTCGCCCCCTGTTGGGGATTAAAATGATAAAAAAAAAAGTCTAAAGAATTTCAGCTATGGTTTTTAAAAGGTTTCTATGTTTCTGTGCTCATTAGGTGACAGTTTCAGTTTTGGAGTCTCAAGTAATTGACTGTGATTTTAGCCCCTCATGCATAACAATCAATCAATCAATTAATCTTTATTTGTACGGCGCCAATTGTCATAACCTGGCTCATGGGCCATGACAAAAACGAGAACGGACACCAGTTAACTTCAGAAAATAATGATTTACTGTAAAAAGTAAACTAATAACCGGAGAACAACAAACATGGAGTCAGTCTGTCAGTAAAGTCAGTAGTGTGGATGTGGATGTGTGGCATGAATGAAGTGTGCGGTGTTGTGAAACAAACTGCAACAATTTCCAAAATGGTTGCGGATGTGCGTCGCTGTGTGCGAGACGGCGAGAGCCACCGGAGTGTAACAGATCCAAGTGCTCTAAATTTGGACCAGTCTAGGAATCAGAGAAACAGGATCAATCAGGCAGTGACCGTCACACAATCTCATGACAAATGTTATCTCAAGACACTTTACAAAAAAGCAGAAGACCTGACTCTTTGATTTATTATGTAACAGAGACTCAACATTGATCTACCATGAGCACTAAGCAACATTTGGCAAAGTTAGAGGGGTGAGGAAAAACTTCCTCTAAGAGGCAGAAACCTCGAGCAGAACCAAACACATGATGAACAAACATCTGCTGAGACTGTGTAGGGCTTGACACGTTGGATAGGGGGAGATGCAGGAAGAAGGAGAAGGAGACAATCAGAGCAGCAACAACAGCAATGAATAAGACAGATTTATCGCTGCAATGTCAGTTATAATAATCAAAGTAATGTGTAGGACAGTATAAGCAGTAACAGCTAAGTGTGATAATAGACCCATCGGTCTAATTTCAACATTACTGTAGCAACTATAATGGTGATGGTACAGGGAGGACTTATTATGTAAATTCTAGAGGCTGAAGTTGAGCAGCTCTAAGATTCACTTTAATATTTATGAAAAATGAATGCGGCAAAGTAAATCTGAGCTCCCTCTTATCACACATTGAATACAGTAGAGTTGACACCTAGACTCGACGGGAAATCAGTGATTATCCAGCTGTCACGCTGCAGCTCTGCATGCAACACGGTCTCATTAGATATTTATATTAGCCTATAGCATGTTAGTGTTGAGTGTCCATTACTGCTCCACTGTCAGTCATTGTGAAAACCATGTACTGTCCTCTGCAGAGGTTTGACAGCTCAGACTAATTCCACTTGTTTGTCTGTGAAGAGGTTCCCCCCCGCAAGAAAGTGCACACTCTTTGTCATACGCTCTTCATGAAAGGACCCAGATTCAAACAATGACCTTGACTGGCAATCAACCGCTGAATCAATAGCCCGCTGTTTCCGCGAGGGCTGGATGGATCACCTTGCCCTCTGAGCAGTAGTTGCTCGAGGTTACTTGTGTCATCCAGATCGAATGCAATGCAACTCCCGGATTATTTCCTCTCTGTGAAAAGAAACACAATGTGTGCAAACCCCCCCAAAAAAAGGCTTCATTGGGGACGTCTGTGACTTTGAATCTTGACAGCTAAATCAGAGTCCCCCCCCCCCTGTCAGAGGCGTTTATCCGACACGGCATCTCGCGCTGTAACTCAGGGGGAGGTGGGGGGGGGGGGGGGGGGGGGGGGGGGGGGGGGGGGGGTAGAACAGAAAAAGAGCTGGAAAACAGAGCAGAGATACCTGCAGTGCCATCATCTCTGACAACAATCTTATATGTAGTTTGAAAGATGATTGCACACTTGGATTTCCATTATTGGAGGAGCTCACCTGAATTGATTTGACAGCCTGAAACAATGTGATAGGAGAAGATTTCATTGTTTATGAGACAGAAATACTTCTCATTTTTTGCTTTTTTTTTTTTTTTTTACATGATCTATAGATGTTTCAATAAAGGATTAACAATTTAAAAACAACATGCAGGTAAAAAAAAAATGGGAAAAAAAAGTCCCATTTTAAAGTTTCAGACCAGACCTTTCCTGTTTTATTTTTTTCATGTTTAGAAATTAATGAAAACTTCCTCCATTATCAGCCTGTAGATGTTGCAAACAAGTCAGCTGCGTAATATTTCACAAACCATAAGTGCTGTTTTATGTTGCTCCAAAACAATCTCCTTCAAACAGACAGGCGAGTTATGAGTCATACATGGGGTCCAAAGAACCACCAGCTTTTTCAGTGCTCTTGACTTAATTAAGTTTTGAGAAATAAGGCACAAGATAAAGAGACATTTTAATGCTCAAAGTATAAAATATTAATTATTAATACTCATAAAGGCTGCTTCTGTAGTAACGCACTATTTTCCTTTATTCCACACTGTAGCAAGAAGTAAACAGACAGCATGTTGCACTGATATCGCACGAAATCCTGCTGAGATTTGATGTCACATATCATGCATAAATCGGATCATGTTTGATTTGGTAGCAAAATGACAAAAGCTACGGATAATCTACCATCATTAGCGGCGGATATTGATGCATGCAAACACCTTATCCTGTTTACTTCTGTCTTTTGTGGCCCACAAAGGCTCAGTTGCAAAGAAAGTACGATGTTTATTCATAAATAGCTGTTTGAAATCTGAATATGGAGATGCATTTAGCAGCTTGTTTCTGCATTATGCATGAAAACACTCTCTATGGGCAGAGATTCAGACTCTGAATTGTTCCAAGACAATATTCAGAGACAATTGGTGAAATTGTCCTTGAGAGGAATCAATGCATGTCCAAACGTTGAGCCCAAAGAGCTGAAAATCATGATAATGGGTGTCAATTTCATCTTTTAATACAGGAACATTGTACATTAGAGTTAGAACGGTTGCATGGAAAGATGCATTCTGCAAAACTTTTCCTACATTGTCACAGAAGTAAAGTCTTGTGCATCCAACCAGCATTACATTTGTAAAGACATTTTGTGCATTAGCTGACTCCATCAGCGGGAAATATAGTTAACACAATTCATTTGCTGCTTAGTTTATGCACAAACACAGAGCAACACAACATGTCAAAACTCATCACATCTCCAAAAATAGCTCTAATGAGACAGGGGTTTGCAGGCAAGCTTTTGTGCAAAATGGAGCTAAGATCAGATTTAACAGTGTGTCTACAGGAGCAACACAACGTCCTAAAAGCTGCACAAACTCACCTTCTGCCTCCTGGCTTACATCCCAGCCTGCTGTCGCAAAACAACCGACTTGAAAATCATCAAAACACGTCAAGGACTCTGACTCTACACACCATTCTATCGCATGGTGAAGAGGCCCTTTCAGACTCGGGTGATTATAAGCCCTCATTTTCTATTCTGGCTCATCAAGCAGCTGTCTAAACAGAGCTGAGTTTGCTCAGGTATCCGTCCCTGCCTGTGTACTCTGGCTGGGGGGAAAATGCTGTGTGTTAGAGTTATCACTGTTTTTTTCATCATCGAACATTGGATGGTATTCGCCTAGATCCTGACCCACTTTGGTGTCTTTGTGTTTCCGAAAAAAAAAAATAGATCAAGTGATACCGAGGAAGATAAACGCCGTAAATGCTGTTTATGTGGAATGTGTGTCTGGTGCAAATGAATTCAACAAATGACAGAATCAGGAGAGGGTGATTTGATGAAATGAGTGTGCTAAACAATCGAGCAGATTCGAGAAAATCCCTCTCCACCCGAAGAGACGATTTTCTGCATCTCTGCTGACTCGTTAGCCCTGCAAGCTGAACATGTTGCAAGAAAGTTGGATGGCTTATGGAAATGTATAATTTTACGGTTCAAATGTCAAAAAAAGACATTTTCAGAAATAATGCATTTTAATTGTTTGTTAGAGGTTACATCATGCACTTCCTTTTCTTGCATCATTGAACATTTCTGTATGTCACCTAAATCCTGCACCCTTTACATGCCGTGTGGTGTCCAATAATGAGATTGAGTGAATGTTTTAAAGCTGTCTAAGTAGAGTCAGTGTCATAGAGCTATGAATTATACAAACACTAAAATCAGGGGAGGATGTTTTGATAGAATTAGTATGCTATTGAGCATATTAAAGAAATCCACCTGCAACCAACGAAATGATTTTCTGCATGGTAGAAGGAAGCTCGAGCTTCAGTCGCTCCACATATGGAGGTTGATGCTCTAAGAGAAGGACCTAAGATGTTCACAATGCAATTCAGTGGACTCTGAATCAAGATAAAGATAGAAAATAATTCCTTATATGAGGAAAATCAGTTTGAGATCTCGAGATAACAACATATTAAGTCAGGACCTGAGGGGGAATAAAGGAAAGTGGACTCTTCTCTCAGATTGGATCCAACAAAAAATGCTTTGCCGTATCACTTAAGGCAAATTAATTTTGTTTTTTTTTGGTTTGGTGCAAAAGAATGCTACTCACAGCGAGACATCACTCATTGGTTGATGAAAGTGGGAGGTAAGCAGGGAGTTAACCGGGACTGTAACATGTGATTTTCTGCACTTCTTCCTATACTACTAGTCAGTCCCTCGAGTGATACTCTGAGATGGTTCATTAGGCCATTAGTTCATCGTTTTGTGAAAGAAATGACATAATACATTTTGTGTTAGAGCTAACAAGTGGTGTGTGTAAATAAGTGAATAAAACTCATGGCAGGATCGTTGGAGTTTGTTTTGATGAAATTATTCTGCCATCAACCTGAGTAGATTCAAAATAACCCCCCCCCCCCGATCCAAAACTTTTATTTTTCTGCATCATTTTCAGGTCTACAGGATGTTCAAGCTGTTGTGAAACTCTAAATCTTTTATGAAGCTAGAAATGTAATGCTTTCTAAATTAAATGTTAAAAACCCTGAAATAACACATTCTATCTGTTTGAAAGAGTTAACACTTTCCACTTGAACATTTCTGCAGCTCAGCAGGATCCTGACACATTGTGGCTTCTTTTTCTTTCCAATAACAGTATCAAGCGATATTATTAATGACAAATGCTTTAAAGCCGTCTGTGTTGAGTGTGTGTCTGGGAGCAAATGCATTATACAAACACCAGAATCAGGGAAGGATGTTTAGATGGAACAAGTTTGCTTCACAATTGAGCAACTGAAGAAATGATTCTCTGACTCGTTAGCCCAAGAAGCTGAACATGTTGCAATGCTCTGAGAAAGTTTAAGAGGCATATGAAGCACAAAAAAACATTTTCATACACCAGAAATTCTCTGGGTTTATCAGAGTCAAATTAACAATATGCATTGCATTTGAACAATGAACATCGAACCAGTGAATTAACCATTAAAAATGCAGAATCAGGTAGGGATGTTTTGATGAGATTAAAACTGCCGTACAACTGAGTAGATTCAAAAACATCTCCCTCCAACACAAAAAATAACTTTCTTCATCATATAGGCCCTGCAAGCTGGGCAGGTTAAACACATTGTTAGACTCTGAAATGGTTTATGAGGTTAATAATTTATTGTTTGTGAATAAATGTGCAAATGAATTCAGAAATAACACATTTTACGGGTTTGCAGGAGGTGACACTTTGCTCTCCACCTAAAAAGGTTTTGTGTGTTTTGCCTTTAATCTGCTCTACAAGTTGTTCAGGTTCAACATGTTGTGAGACACAGACACATTTATTTTCTGTGAATCACACGTGGACAACTAAAATGGAAATTACACATTGTGGGGCGCCTGATATCCGAGCAGTTATGTCGCTCTCCCTATATACGGAGGCTGCAGTCCCCATCGCGGTGAATAAATTACACCTTCTACCTCGATTCTGATCCATTTTTGTGTCATTGTGTTTCCTACTGTTAAACAATGATAGACAAAGATAAATGCTTTAAAGCTGTCTATGTAGAGTGAGTGTCATGGAGCAAACTACTCATGATAACGCTAGAATCAGGAAACAAAGATCAAACCAGTATGCCTTCTCATCCTAAAAAAATAAGACTTTTTCCTGAATCTCTTCAGACCCGTCAGCCATCAAGCTGAACATGTTGTGATACAAGAAGTTTTTAAATAGATGTTTTTGCAAATTCTAACTCTGTGCTGAAGGAACGACCATGCACTGTTTTTGCAATACTAAACATTGAATTGTGCAGAATCGAGGGGGTTGAGTTGCACATGCTGTGAAACTATGGGATGGTTTAATAGGCTGGAAACGTGTTGATGTTGTTGTTGTTGCCATGTCTTTGTAGAATAAATGGCATGGAGCAAATGAATTACACAAACACCAGAATAAGCGGAGGATGTTTTGATCAAATGAGTTAGCCCCACAATCGAGCAGATTCAAGAAATCCCTCTGCGGTGAAATGGATGATGTTTCTTTTGCATCAAATCTGCTCAGCAAGCTGTTCAGGTTGGACACGTTGCGAGACACTGAAATGGATAATGAGGCTATAAGTTCACCGTTTTGTGAAAAAAAACCAACACAGTCATAAAAAAGACGTTCATGTCTTTGAATTTTAACAGTGAGATGTTAGCACGTCTTCCATCAATCTCGTCTGTAAATGATTGCTTGTTATGTGTAGAGCTGCAGACAGAATCCTTAATAATGACTCCAGCACTCAGAGGATGACACGGGGGTGGGAGGTGTGTCTGTCAGCTGGAGAATTTTCCGGACGCAGTGGCAGGTTGGGCTCGTAAAGCAGCTGTGACAGTTGGCCACAACGCCAGCATTGGGCTTTGACTTGCTTAATGAACTAACATGTTCGAGTTGGCAGCACTAAGTGAACCATTTATTAGTGAGCTGGGAACGGACACGGGGAGCAAACGGGTTGGTAATGACCGTCAAGCCAGATGACAACATGGCTTCAATAAGGTGCAGGCGTGTAATATTAAAGCTTTAGGCCATAAATACCATGGTGGTTTCTGTGATGGATAATAATACCAGTAACAAAAAGCTAAAAACACATTCATAACATGATGTATTTATTTATGATGTTTTATTTTTCTGCTGCAAGGATAGGATGGATTATAACTTTTATTATTCGTCTTTGGTTGAAATGATTTTTTTTCGGATACATTTTCAAAAGACAAAGAAGAAACAGAACAACACCGATGTTTTAAAACAAGTGAAAAGTTTATTTGTTGAGTAAGAAGGTGTCTTGTCATCTTCATAACTCTTACCAACCTGCAACACAAAAAAAACACACAAGAGAAAAACAAACAGTGTATACAAAACAACATAAATTAGCAAAGTAAATGTAGATTTCTAAACAAATATCTGGACACTCAGGGGTATAGGGTATGATACTTAAAGGTCACATTTTATGCAAAATGCACTTTAACATGGTTTGCATGTGTCCCTAGCTTGTCTACAAACCCCCTAATTATGAGAAAAGTCCATCCTCTCCATCTTATGCCTGCTCCACTTTTCAGTAAATGTAGGCTGTTTGGAGATTTTCCCTTCATGACATCACAAAGGACAGTAACCCCTCCCCCAGGTGGGTGACACTCCCACAGTGAGGTGTTTGTTCTGCCCTTACAGTTCACCTTTCCACCATAAACAATAAGGCATGGTGCAAGAAAGCCTGAGCCACATCCCCTTCCAGAGAGGGGGCGTGGTCAAACACAGCTCATTAGCATTTAAAGCTACAGACACAGAAACAGCCTGTTCTGAGCAGGGCTGAAATAGAGGGGTTTATAGACATGATCAAATACAGGATCAGAGTGGATTTAGAACAAGGAACTTCACAGACATGTTTTGGGAGCTCTGAGTCTTATTTAAACTGGTTGAAAATGAGGATAATATGTGACCTTTAATGAGGATTAGATGACAGGACTGTCACAGATGTCACATCTTTACCCTTATTAAAATAGTTTGAGGAGTATCTCAGCTAAGCTGAGCATACAAACTGGAAACAAAGAGAGACAGCTAGCTTAACACTCTACAAAGGACTGAAACAGCCTCCTCCCGAGTTGTAAAATACCGCAGCTCTGTCAGCAGCACAACGCTACAAAACATGAAGCTGTGGGTAACAGCTATCATCATTTCTGCATGCTGTCCTCTATCTTATTGTTTAGTACAATACAAAGGCAGAAGTCTGCTCTGAGGGTTATAGTTGGTGTGTGTTTGTCTCTCCTGAGGAGAAGGCTGTGAGAGGAGCCCGTTTCTGTCATTTCATCAGTTTCTCTTTTGATCAATTTTTCGAATTTTGTCTTCAGAGGACATTTGAAAATGAGCTGAATAAACTCTTATTTCAACTGAGAAATCTTGAACCTGGTTGTCCATCCTTTTCACTCACACTGCCCGCCATCCACAAGTACAACAACCACATTTTAAAATCTCTCTCAAAAGTCATAGCAGTAGAAGGGTCTTGGGTCGAACTGAATGCTGCACATCTTTATATTAACTTGACCGAAGAGCCCGGCAAATGCATCCAGAAGCCAGACTGACCTGGGAGAGGCCCAGAGTATCTTATCCTGAACCACAGGACAACAGAACAAGCTGCTGTGTTTGACGATTTGGAAATAGGGAACGCATTGCCTCTAAAGCTAAACACTTCAAGTGTGTGTAAAGTTAAATCAGAAATGGGTCTCTAAACACGCTACAGGGTACATATGTTGGAAAAAAGTTGCTGTAAACATGGGAACAGAATGGGAGATTTGCCCGAATTACATAGTTAAACTATTAGGTCATTTTTAAAGGGGCCAAATGGGGAGCTCAATGACATGCTGGAGTTTCTTTACATAACCTCCCCCCCCCCCCCCCAGAACTAAAACGATGTAAAAGCACCGAGCACTTTAGCATCTTTGGTTCGCCCGCTTAATCTAGAGTTACAAGTTTCAACATCACAGTGTGCAGTTTTTCCAGCAGCTATGCCCACATTCTGCAAGTTCATCTCCCCCTGTTTACCAGAATTTCAGGAATTCAAATGGCAGTGTTTGACAGTTGAAAGAGGCGTGCTGGCTTGTGAGGGGGCGTGGTTTCAGGGAATTAGAAAGACACGCCCACAGCCTCCAAGAGCAGAGGTTACTGCAACATTTATCCTGATTTTTAAACTTAATTTGTAATTTCTATAATTACTAAAATTTGTCCTGGTGGTTAACAACATTCTTCTGTTGCATCTCAAACTTCAAATATGTTTTTTTTATTGCTTTGCCTGGACTTTAGCTGATAATATCTTGTATGTGTATCCCCAACAAAAAGAAGTGTTGAAACAACTCTTTGTACTTTTCTTTCTGATCATGTCTGTTGATCTTTAGCAAAGCTGTAGCTTCATATTTAAAGGACAGATAGGACAGTGGTTTCAATCTCTTTATCCAACTCTTTAAAAAAGTAAAAATATGTCCCAAATGTGTCCACTATTTCCTTTCAGTTCATGTAATAATCTTTAGCACTATTCTTGTGACAAACATGTCGGCATCTGTCTGAACTGATTCTGAGGATGTTTGACAAATGACATTGTGTCCTTGGTGTGCAGTAGTTTGTATATGCAGCGGGGCTTTGAGCCTCGAGTCTGACATTTTGGCTGGATGTGCATCAAATGCAGTTCTGTAATTCCCCTCGATCCACTGGCTGTCTCTTTATGAATCCCCGAGTTATAATCTGTCAACACGCGTCTGACATCCAGGGTGACGCTGTGTATGGAGAGGCGGCTTTTAGCCAGAGACAATCAGCTCGTCCTTGAGATGGAGATGGAAGCAGATAGACCTCTTCGCATTCACCTCAACCTTTTCAAATGAGCTTTTATTGTCTTGTTAAGAACAAATAGGTGCAATCATTGGAGAGAACGAGAACCTATGCATGAGAGTTGGCACAAAAGAGTGAGCAGCCATCATTTATTTGCTCACACAGCCGCTGACTGAATTAGCGGTGAACAGCGTGTCGCATATATGAGGACGTCTCTCCCTCAGCCAGTCTGCACCCATAAGCAGATGGCATCACTACGTGCCTGCAATGTCTTGTTGGTATCAACTCCAGTGGTGCAACCTCCATTTTCAATCTTACAAATTTAAACATCCTTTTATTGACTTTCCTTGTCTTATTACTAAGTCAAAACGAGATATTTTAGTACACAATTGAGGAAAGGGGAAGTTCAATGTTTGGGACAACATTTATTATACCACTATAACATCTGTAAAAAAAAAGCTAAAGCCATGCGAGTTGTTTCCCTCTGTTACCAGTTTTTGTGCCAAGATAAACTTACCTGCGGTTGGCGATATCAGTTTTGTACATAATGGTCAAGTGTCAACCTCCAGCGTTGAAAAAGACTAAGCAATATGCACACATTTGTACAATTAGGGGCTAGGCTGGGTTGACTGACAGCTCGGCGCTTGTAGCTGTTTGCCAAGAGGCTTAACGCCGGCCTTAACTCTACCTCTTTGCCTGTTTCTATACTGAGCAATGTTAGGAAGATTGGGCCTTTCAAAAGTGCCAGCTGCAATCGGTTGACTTCAAAACTCCTCTTCAGATACCAATGGGTGACGTAACTGAGTTTACGTCCATGTTTCACACAGTCGAATAACTTTTACCAAAATTACCAATCATGACGCTGACGTTCTGGCTTGCTTTTGTGGGTCGTTTAGACGCATCAGTATTCATTTCAGTCTGTTTCATAACCAGATAAAAGCTACTCACAGGAGCTTTAAGGGCTTTATGGGTGGTGTAATTATTTAAATCTCATTCTTGGCAAAAACAGCAAATTAATATTTAACCTAAAATCCTGAACCTTAAAAGCTATATTTTGTAACAGTCATTCAGCCAAAGCTACCTTCACTACAGTCGTTACTATGAATGCATTCGGAATGAATTTGAGCTCTGCTGAAAACATCTTTCTCAGACTCCAGCGAGGTCAAGGCTCCGATATTGTTAGATGGCTTTCAAAAAGTCCAACCCTCACCTGACTGTCAAATCCAATTATTTGAAGGCCTTCATGAATACAACCATTAACACTTATTACATTTTTAAAAAAGCCATTAAGAGAGTCTTTAATATTGCAGTGTTATCAGTGTCAACCTGAGAAAAAAGCTTTGTTTAAAGTGAGAGTGTGTAAAGATGTTCAAAGGGTCTAAAAGCAGAAAAACAATTTCTTTCTTTCTTTCTTTTGTCTTGTTTCTCTTTGGTCCCACTGGTCTAGACTATAAAACCAGCAGAGCTCTGAAAGGAAAGGTAAACCCCCGCAAGACTCAGTCTGAAAATACCAGAATTATATTTAAATACAGAGCAAATCAGCTGCAGAAACCTAGACGGAGATAAACTACATTTATGTTGGTTGAAAAAGCGAGACACACAAATCACCTCATTGCCAGTGAGTCAGTCTTTGCCGCCATGTCTCATCTTGTTTCCTCTCCAAGTCCGAATGTGTCTCTGTGTGCGATAAATAAAAGTTGTTGTCAGAAGTTATTCATCTGTATGTGCCACAGGAACAGATGCATATGCAGAGAGTATTCTCTAAATGGAGTAATGTGCATTCTATTAAGAGAGTTTGGGCTGCATAAACAACATTGCCAAAGGTGCTAAACTTGGCAAACCAACAAAACAAACAGCCACCTGTTTCTTTTTTTTTCTGATAGCGCCTGAGGCTGCATCCCAAGACCGCTTAATGGACAAAAATCACTGAGGATCCATGTGTGGACTAATGGCAGAGAGATGTGACGACAGCTGCGGAGTCTTTAAGCACCTTAGACTCGAGTCCTTTGTGCAAAAACAAGAAAAATTGCACAAAGAGTGATTAGTCCGTTCTTTGAAATCCTTTTTTTTGCAATCTGAACGTGAGAGTTTGATCAGCGGCATTCACTTTAAGAAATGCATCAACATCCGTGGCAGGCTCTGGGATTTCGGCTCTTGGCTGCTTTCGGAGCTGGCGGCGGGAACTGTTATGAAAATGGATCTGAGAGCTCTTCTGGCAAAAGCTGCATGAGCACCACTGGCACACAGGGTTTCCAGCAACACTGATCACGTCCAACTCGTAGGTGCAAATATACACGGAGAGCTAAGAAAGCGCAAACTTGGAACAGAAAAGAGATCAGAACTATATTTACAAGAACTTAAAATTATTCAATTAAATTTGTTTAATCATCATCTTTTTTCTTGGCTGTTTCAGAAGATCTCCACTAATTACCACACCAGACGTGGATTTTATCAACAATTATCCATGGAAAAAAAAACACACAAATCCCTCCAATCCGCTGTGTCCCTGGAACGTTTTCTCTGTTTTTTTTGCCCCCATATTTTTCCAACAAATCATCATTTGCTCATCGCTGTTAGCTAACTGTTGATTTACCATAATGTAGGCTCAGAAAAATGGCTTGAAAAATAAACTGTCTGACAAATGTGATCTATTCATGAGGTACAAGGTGAAGCCGTCTTGTTAATTTTCCATTAAGATGACACAACCATTTTGTCATATAACCTCCAAAATGAATCTTTTCTAACTCGGCACTACAGACAAATACAGACAGCTTTATGGATGCTTTATGGTGAACAACTTGAAATACGTACCGGGCTACTTTTCTGACTGATGAAGGACCCGAACGTGTCTGATAGCTGAGCACAATCTTCATCTCTCTGGGAGCAGATTCCTGCGCCTGCTGCTCTGGAAAGAAGTAGAAAATGCTATTTTGCAGAAAAGGCAAAGGGTGCATGAACATGAGTCATGTTGCAGCACTGCAGAGTTAGACTTCTTCACAATCAGACGGTCTAGTCATTCTAAAATATAAGAAACACACAATACTGCAGAGTGCAGAGTAAGACAATACTGGAATGAACTGTCAGGGGTTCAAACTAACCAAAACACGACTGCAGCACAGTATGAATCACTGCTCAGTATCGTTGTTTTTCTTCAGTCGTTTGTGGGTGTAATTGGAGGAGTCCTGTCACTCCTAAAAGCTCCTAAAAAATTATTTTTTAATATAAATTATTGCATGGCTGTGTTAATTACTTGATTCTGATTGGCTTATTCTGCACAGCAAAGGTCTGCTATTCCTCCATTAGTGCACCGTTGTCAAGAATAACAAACCTCTGCAATGAAAAGCATGCGGTTGCTATAGGGATATAACAGACTCTGGAGAGCTACATGTAATCATATCGATCTGCGGAAAGAAGCCCGCTTAATTTGATGTTGGTCTTTTCACTGAGTGTAACAGAGGAAGAAGGCGAAAACAGCAGAAACATAAGGAGATTAAAGATTTGAAAACTGCTCTCAATGACAGAGAAAATGACTAAATGGAAGATGGCACATGTAGTGAACAAATAATGGTGAATGAAATAGAAAGTGCCAGCGGACTCTAAATAGCAAGAGAGAAAGAATCTCATTCAGATGCTGAGCTGATTCACCGTGTGTCACTTCACCCTCAGTGGAAATGTTCACTTTAATTTGAGTAATAACAGCTAGCTTAGCTCGTTTAAAGAGGGCTAATGAGTTAACCGTTGCTATGGACGCAGCTCTTACTGAAGATCCAAACCCATTAAACGGTTTAAGCTTGCCACACACTAGACGTTTTCTTTTATATCTTAACCAATTTAAGAGACCACAGACATAAGGACAGTTTAAACCAAAGGCAACATCCAGTTAGTAATGCTTCCTCTGCTCGCTCTCATTGGCTGCTGAGGCTATTCTGTCGGAGGAAAGTCCAACCAGGAATCGTGTCCAGATCGGAGAGGCTCCGATTTGATGGGGAGCAGTAAAATAAAAGTGACACCACACACTTTTGTGGGGGACAAAAAAATCAGATCCAACAAGCCTCGAATCGGGCCAACAGGCTGATCGCTGGGAGGCGAAAATCGAGCCTAAAATGGTCGAGTGTGTGGCCAGCTTTAGTGTTGTTTAGATATTTAGTGTTAAATTGCTGATTTCTTCTCTTCTCTGTCTTTCCCTATAACAACCTTCTCAAGTATAATCCCTTACACAATTAACAGTTCTAACCTGTGGTGTGCAGGGCTAATGATCTTGACTTAATGTGGGGACAAGCTGCTTAAACGTGGATGCTCATTTATGCTGGATAAATTGCAGTTGCTCTAAGTTCAGCTTTTTCATCTCAAGTAAAATTCCAGCAGTTTTTCCTCTAAACCAATTTGAATAAAGCATGATCATTAGGCGGGTTAGGGTTTTTTTTCTTTCTGAAATAAAGGTGCATGTATGTTCATCGTCAGACTCTTTTTTTTCATCTTCTGGTTGCACACACACACACACACACACACACACACACACACACACACACACACTCAGCTGTTCAGAAAGACGTTACTGCTGCACCTTGCCTGGCTGTGTCGTGATGTGAGATACATTTGAATTTGTCCGTTTTTTTTTTCACACCCTCTAATTGCATCCCCACTTTGGATTGAATTGCCAGGTATCCCAGCATGCTTGCCGTACACAGTGAACGAGAGCTAATTTTTAACGCCAGTGAGTCTGCACGCGGCGGACCTGCACAGTTTGTCCTCCATATGGCTGGTGGGGAGTAAATAACAGTTTTTCAGGAATATGCGGTCCGATGTTCAGGCACCATTATAAAAAAGGATACATTTAAAGGCAGGTGGGGAATACTTGAATGCCAGCTGAAGTGCAGATTTGTTTCATGAAGTTTTAATGAAAGCTCTTTCATCATTAAATTTGCAGATTGTCCGTCAGTTCTTTTGTTTCACAAGCTCAGAATAACTACAAAGCGCACAAATTCCTCGTCTTACACTTGTGACTGCTGTTTGTGCCCGACTATTCACAGACTCTTTGTCCTTGATGAAATATGTCTTGTCACTGAATAGAAGCATCGACTAAAGAAAAGCCTGCTGTGACAAGAACAATGAAGATCTCTTTGGTAAGTAAGGATTCATGCATGTCACTAATATCGTTTTGATGAAGACGGAGGTTATTGAAGATGAATTGCTTGAATATTTGCTGTAGCTCTTTAAGCTCTTTTTTTTTTTTTTTCTCCTCCTGTCTCGATCAATCATAATAATGTGCTCTGCAGTCACGGACAGCCCATTAAGATCGCAGATAACTTAATGTTCTTTTTTGTGTGAAATCAACAAAATGTGCCAAACTGCATTTAAAAAGGCATTTTCTGCATCTAGAAAATGAAAGAGCGTGACTTATTGCAGCCTTCCAGGAGGGAAATACATCTTCAGCACAAACACAAACAACTATTGATGCAACACTTCTGGGTCTGCTTTGTTCATAAATCTTTTTTAAATTTTTTTTATGCATTACCAGAACAAGTGTGCAATTAAGGTGTTATGCCTTTGAATATATTTTCAAAACAGAATTGCACCTTTTGGAAAAATGTCAAGAAGAAAGGGCATGAATAATGAACGGGTCAGCAGGTATTTGTCCACGGGGATTATGTGAAGCTGCATTTGCACGGAACAGGAGGGAGTGAAAAATACACACAAATGGGATTTATTACAGAAACAGCAGGAAGGAGAGATGCAAATAAATGGTGCAGAAGAAACACAATGAACATATCTGTAGGAGGAAAATAAGGTTGGTGCTGTATTAATGATTTTGTATTAAATGACCTCAGTTCTGTTTTCTGTATAATTCATTTTAAAATCTAAATTTCCCTAACGATAATGCACTTCTCTTCAAGCTTCCTCATACAGTCACTTTTCTGCTGTTCTACAAATCAGATGATTAATTACTTCAGATTTTCCATTATTTTAATTGCTCGTGTGTGCTTTATTATGTTTTTAACGAGATGTCAGAGTCACTCTAACTGCGCACTGTAACTCTTGGAGTTACCATAAATGAGCTTTAATGGTGGATTCACGAGAATGTGCAGCGGGACAGAAATTATTATTCAATCCTTTAACGCTGCAAACACATTGAATTAGAAGAAAATATGAATCCATAAACAGAAATGGACAAGTTCAGTTGTTAACTGTGATTAAGAATTAAGATGAACACTCATTAACAGACTGGAGATGTCAGTCTGTTTTCAACTGTGAGCTTTGAAGTAGAGTTCAGCATTGAAATTCTAATTTTAAAGGAAAAAGAAATAAATCGAAGAGGCTAAAAGAGCCGTACTGACGGGGACAGGGAGGGTTTTGAGAATGGGTTCATATGGAGGCACTCATCAAAATAAATGTAATACAGAGAGTAGATTACAGTCAGTTTAAGGAGGCTTGCTGGAGTTTTTCCACAGAAGCTAAATTATCAGGGGTGGGCATCTCTCCTTTACAAGACGATTGGATAGGATTGGATACTCGAGGGCTACCATAAAATGGACGGATGATTGGTGGAAATATAGAACGATTCTGTGTAGTTCAATTCTGTGCGGTAATACAAGCGGCTGCTTGTTAATAATTTAGTTGCACAATTGTATAATAACAATAAAGGCATTCTATTGTATTATATTCTAATGGGATCATCTTCGCACAGGTCTCGCTTTGCCGTCTCAACATGTAAGAATTACCTTTCCATCGTTGTATTTAATCGCTTTTCTGGTAAGCATGAAGACGGGCAGATTTTGGGAAAGTTTATCTTCCTCAAATTAAGTCCACACGTTCATTTTTGAAGTACAAAAGATAAAATTCAGTGGATACTTTCCTTTAGATCCAAAGAAAATACTGGAGCACACAAATCACTTAAGGCAAATTGAATGAAGGTGCAAAAAGGTTGCTTTTATCTCTCCCCCCCCCCCCCACCCGTTATACTTAAATGTTTGTAACTATTTTTTCTTAATGTTTGTCTTTACATTATTATTATTCCTGTGTGTCTGTGTGTGCTGACACTGACAAGAGCTGCTCAACTGTTTTTCCTTTTTCTTTTCATAGCAATCATAATAAAGATCTATGCTATTTAGAGAAGGCGGAGCTTACAGCCTCTTACTGCAGCCAATCAGGCGGGGCAGCTCTAAATCTTTTGACTTTTAGGGGGGGGGGGGGCTTGTGTTTCCACTACAGATCTGTCTCTGGTGTCTACAGATAAATCCACTCACCTGTGACGTTCTTCTCCACTTTGTTAAAAACACATTATAGCGTGTTTCTTTATCTATAAGAGAGAAAACAAAACAGTGTAAATATAAACGTCAAACACACATCCTCCATCACACACAAGACTCGACCGACACACTGCATGCACAACAAACAGCACAGAACAAACGTGAACTTCCATCACTGTGAAAAAAGTAAACCAATCCAAGTTTTATCATCAGAAAATGTCATGAGGGGTTTTGAGCAAATTTTTGGGGCGTTAAATTAATATTATGTTTAGTTTGCGGGACATTATTTTTAGTTCCGTTTATTGAAACGTATTATCTCTTGTGTTAGCTGAATTCCTCATTGAATGTTTATTTAGAGAGATGAGGGGATTTTTTTAATTTATTGGGGGGTTAAAAAGGGCAGGTTTACTTTTTTTTAAGTGGAGGTTAGCATTGGATGATTAAATTAGAATTATTGTTATTAGGGTTACCTGCTTTAGTGTTTAGTCTTCCTTTCAGTCCAATGATCTACGCTCTTAATGCGAGCCGGGCTTCAGGGCCGACTAATCACAAAAGAGAATTCAAAGCGCTTAAACTTCAGCTGGACTTCAGCGTCGGCGTTTTTAATGCATGGAGAGTTTACGGTGCAAATCCAGCGCTCTCAGGTTAAATGACAGAAACTCAGAAAGAGGTTAGCAGAGACATCGAAGAGTCGCAGATCAAAAAAGATTTTCCACTCAGCAAAAAAAAAAAAACACACTATCAGAGCCTGAATATATCAAATATCTACTTTTCTGCATGGGCCCATTACGCTCCTCATGAGTCAGCTTCAAACGCTCAGCTTATTTTGAATGCATTTTAATGACAATATATCAGGGCTTCTTACCTCTTTTAACTCCATATCATTCTCAGAGTCAATCAGAGTCTGTTTAATGATGTACAACTTCACAGAATGGATTAAGAAAAGAGATGTATTAGTTCTAAATAGGAGAGTGATCAAAGATTGAGAACGACGACTATGCAGGGATTATTTGGAGACAGGTTGGTGGACTTTTTTTTTTTTAAATTTAGAAAACGAGTTAGCCGCTTCCTGCAAAACAGTTGTTACACAGCCTCGGTGTCAGTCTTATTAACAAATCTGCATTTTATAGCTCCATAGCCACCTATTTAGAGAGTCTTCCACACCGTCTTCAGGTTTATGTCGTTTTTATTAAATGCTTTATGTACAAATACAGATTACACACAAAAACAATGCACGGTTATAAAGTACACACTGAATATTGATGATTGCTTTTTTTTTAACCCAAACAAAAAACAAATCTCACATCTCATTTCAAATCACAATACAGGCTGATTTCCGTCCAGGAACTCTTTTGAAACGTTATCATGGAGAGTTTCATGTAGCAATCAGGTATGGGAATTTGAGGATTGATTTATATTTCTGAACATGAAACACTTTTCATTCTGTTTTTCTTTTCAGTGCGGGAAAAGGTTTAGTTTCCATCTGTTGCCTTTAATGAAGTTTATCAGGTCGTTTTGCGTAAAGAGCAACGCGCCGGTCGCCCTGTTGATGATTGGTTTTTAATTTAAAAGTTAAAGTCACAGAAAGAGTGAAGCTTCTGCAGACAGATACTCATTTGCACAGAAACATCTGGAGACAAAGAAGCCACAAAGCCTACCTTGATTTATTTTTACAAAGGCAGAGAGTGAGCACATTTGAAGAAGCTGGTCTGTAATCAGAAGGTTTTTAGTTTTGAGGTTTTTTTAGTACAGAAAAGATTCATTTAAACCATGTGAAGCACACTTCACAGTCACTTTTCTCTGCAGCTCTCTTTTTTTGAAAGAACCATCCTGCATGTGACACAATTTTCAGTGACCCACAATGAGCTAAGAAGCTTTCGTGCTGTTTTCTGTTTTTCTGTTATACAACGAAAGGAAACTCCCGATGAAAACATTGTGTATTCAAGGAATTGCAGTGGAACTAAAAAGAGAGATTAGGCTTTTCGCTTCTTTGAAATGTCTTGTCACGGCAGAAGACACGTTGGATGTCTTGACACGCTAACAAAGACTACTGTGTCAGAATTTGATATTTCTTCCCCTCTCATGCAATTTATTACCATCTTACACATAAGCACACTTGAACAATTCTAGAATATTTCCTGGCACACTGGCCCTGAAATCTTCCTGAGTGGTTGTTCACACATGCCCCTAGCAGCAGGAGGCTTTCCCTGTCAAACTCAGGAGGCAAGCGAGGCATAAAAAGAACAACGCTGAAGCTGTGAGCGAAGCAACGGAGTCTGCTACACGATGCTATGATGAGAATGTTTGCCTTTTTAGCAGTGCAACCTGTAGTTCAACACAATCACAATATATATATAACAAAAGAGCGGAGAGGAACAAACTGGCGAAAAAGGAAACAAAATGAAGCTGTTTCATTACATGGAGATTGCACCGGTAACGTGCAAACAAACTATGGTCACATGATATAAACATCATCCCACTCCCTCCTGATTGCTTCCCGGAAAACACTTCCTGCTGCGTTCTCACATCAGCTCAGCACGACTACATGTGGAAACTTTGCTAAGGGGAGTGGCAGGTCTTTCACTCTGGGTAAAGGCGGAGTGAAAAAATGCAGCTGTTTGTGTTCACACATGCAGCATACCCGGACAACTTGAGGACATTTTCAGGACTTTTGTGCAAGCATGAAAGCACCTTGATTCATATTCTGACACTCTGGGTCATTGACTCAAATGCTGTACTGTGAATATGTGACTTGGGAAGAAGAATGGGGCTGCTGTGTCAATTTCCTACATTTGTTATTAGTTACGTTAAATAATATACTCAATTTAACTCTCAGCTATTTTTTTTTGTACTAACCAAATATTAGTGTGTCTCAAACTAGCACACTCTCACAAAGTTATCTACAAGCTGGTTGTCTCCTATTTTCATGTTTCATGTTTGTATCATTTAGAATAATCGTTGCAGCATAACACAGTTTGTGTTTAAGTTCCGACCTCATCACTCCTCACAGTGTGTGTGTGTGTGTGTGTGTGTGTGTGTGTGTGTGTGTGTGTGGGGGGGGGGGGGGGGGGGGGGGGGGGGTACTGGTGCAGATCAGAGTTGGCAATGACAGAGCAGAAGTGAGAGACCAGAAATCTTGCAGCTTAAATAGACGGCTAATTGGAAGGAGGTGTTGTCAGGTGATTGTGGAAAAATGACGCATGTCAGGTGTGAAATCAGTGCAGCTTGAGTTGACTGCCTGAACCAGCTCGCAGGCGTCGCCTCATTTTTTGGGGGGGGTCTGTAACATCTGATGCATTCTGTTGTTAAGGTAAGACCAGGATGTTTTTAACTACTGTGTAGCATCACAGCACAGGGGTTCAGTAAAAGTTTATAATCACTACATTAAAGGCAACATATGGAAACTAGTGTGTCCTAAAGTCTGCTGTTTAATGTCAAAAATCTGAAATAACTACATTTATTTGAGGGGAAAGAGGAGGAATGAAAAACATTTTAACAGCCAATTTGAGAAAACAACCTTACTGCACGTGTGGGTATCATTTCATGTGTCCGTTCATGTGTATTTTCCAATTTTGACTTTAATCCTATATGCGTAAAAAAAAGTCTGAATATTCCAGTGACATTAACGTTTGTGGATTTCTGTGCTTTATGGGGTTATTCTTTATTTCTATGTCTGAAGCAGACGAACAGAAAAAAAGCAAACGTTACAACATTTTATGAGGAATTTAAAAAATATAGAAAGAGTTTGTAATCGGAGGTCACATTTCTGGAGGGAGCACCTTCAGTATCTACCATAGGGATGTTTCCTGTAGCCCCCTCTTGTCAGCCGTAATACCGGGGCTTTGAGACTGGGACGGGAAGTGGCCCACTCCTCCTCTGCAAAGAAAAAAAAAATAAAACCATTCACTGTGCAGAGAAAGTTCATGTCACAAAGTCAAACTGTGAGCTCAGGTATACGGTACACTATCCTCTCACAATCCATTTAAGCAAAGACAAGAAAACTCAAGCGAGAAAATTCTATCCGAGGTTCTTCGGGGGGGGCATCTCTCCACAGAAAATTAATTTTATAAGCTCTTTGCCCTCTGTTGGACCAACACTGAGATCTGGCTGTCAGCAGCTCTTTCCACATGGAGCCAAATTACATAAAGACGGCCACCTCTGCTGCATGGCACATTGCACCGCTTCCAAATAAGAAAGTGTTTATGGAGCAGAAAATCAAATCATTGGCCCCTTGGTTTTGGTTTGGTCCGACCTCAACACCCCAATGCACAATTCATTGTGCTGAAAATGAATGAGCCTGCGAACCCGGAGTGGCAACCAGCTTATCGCCTCCGTCATGGGAAAACCTTGTTTCCAATTTTTTTTTGCATTTTTAACATTTTTGTTGTTTAAATTGGAGCTTTACATGTTTAACTTTATGGTTTGAATTAAAACCTTAAAAATATCTCTGGAGGATTTAAACAAGTACAAATACACGTTTTGCTGTTTTTAGGATTCATTTTTGTTTTTACTGACTGCGGTGTTGTGTGCACAGCAGAGGTTGCTCAGCCGAAAGTAACAGCTTTTCTGGAATAAGCCAATAAGGCCTGTATCCAAAAAGCAAAACACTCCACCTTTACAGCGGGCAACCAGTTTGCCCCCTGAGCTTCCACTGGCACATTTACTGTTCTAGTCAAATGCAGCCCCGTAGCCAGAAAGGTAGGAGGGCTGATGCATGCAGGAGCGGCTCCCAGGGTGAGGATGATTAGAAGTGGGCTGGAATCACAAGGCCTTTTTTTCCCTTTTGTTTCTCTGCAGTGAAACATCTTTAACATTTCTGTGAAGCTGCAGCCAAGAATTTATTTTTTTTCACCTGGTTTAAATTTAAATAAGTTTCAAGGGTGTTTCTTTCAAAAGTTTGTTTTTTAATCCTGTGTCCACACATTTTACCAATTATCTTTAACAATACAGACAGATAACTGTTGTTTTGTGAAATAATAACAGCTTAAAGTTAAGTTATGGAAGCACTGAAAAAACATTTCCGGGCTGTTTTTGAGCAATTACTTTGTTGCATGTATTGCAGGAATGTTCACAATACTCGTGCAAAAATAGACTAATTCATGCTGCACGTTCCTTTGTATGGAGTTCAGCTGCAACAAACAGCTATCTTCAATTCCTTTAATAACCTTTAACGCTTTTCTTACAGTAAGCCTACATAATGACTGTTTGTTCTGCAAACTAGAAGATCCTACTTTGCAACAAAAATGCATTACCTTAAGCCCACAGTCATTACAGTACGTTGATTTATTGTGTTAGTCCGACTAAAACTTCCCATCCATCCATTATCTTTCCTGTTTTTTCCCTTTTGGGATCCCAGGGGATGGAGCCGAGCCCAGCTGTCATTGGGTGAGAAGCGGGGTAGCCACCGGACTGGTCGCCAGTCAATCACAGGGCTGATATATAGAGACAACCAGCCACCCTCACATTCACACCTATGGGCAATTTAGAGTCACCAATTAACCTGACAGGTATGCCTATGGACTGTGGGATCAACTGTGGGAGGAAGCCGGAGTACCCAGAGGGAACCCACACATGCAAAGGGAGAACATGCAAACTCAGGATTTGAA
Source organism: Labrus mixtus (assembly GCF_963584025.1). NCBI lineage: Eukaryota > Metazoa > Chordata > Actinopteri > Labriformes > Labridae > Labrus > Labrus mixtus. The sequence goes on along the minus strand of NC_083617.1, from coordinate 5,396,063 downwards.
CCAGGAACCTCCTCGCTGTAAGGCAACAGCCCCCTGACTAAAACTTTTAAAATACATGTTAACCTGTTAGCTAAAGCTGTACCAAGTTGAATTTCCTGAAGTCGACTATATAAAGTAGATAATGTGGTTGGGGATCAATTTACTCTTGCATGGATACACCTCAAACTGGCCTAGGCGTCCTGTGCATGCTCCACAGTTCCACAGGCTTTGACTCTGAAGTCCAACAGTATAATGAATATAAAAGAAAGCCATAAAGAAAACAAGATTAAGGTATCAGCTTGAAGAGTGTCAGAGTGAGAACCACACACTTTTTGATTTAGGATTTTGGATGAGGAGAGACTGTTTAAGTTGTGTCAGCTAAAAGACTTAAACGTATTGAAGTACATGAAAGGAAGGAAAAGGCCGTATGGTTACTGTCGATTATTTAGTATGGGACGTAATAGGTTAGCTGGAAGAAGGTTCGATAACCAGCTGAAAGGAGCATAAGGCCACCTACCGCAGCAGAGCTGGACATACTCCAGTCAATAAATCGATTTCCCCCCCGGTGCTTGTATACCGGGACAAGGACAGTATTCTAATTAGACAGGCTAATCGAGCTGTAACCATAGCAGGACTTAACGGTGCATGCAAATGTACAGAGTGAGATCTTTCAACAGCTTTTTTTTTTTTTACGACCCACAGCATCAAATTAACACTCAGGTACAAGCCAAAAAGAAACTGCAAATTCTCACAAGTGCGGAGCCAGAATGAGAGAATTATTATGTCAATCGATTTTACCAAATTATCAACTCATAGTTTATGCTCCCAAAGTGTGAATATGACAACTCTTCTTTTGCAACATCAAACACTTTACTTCACGAGCCAGTGGAAAGAACACCAGGAATGACACATCAGAAAAGGTGTGACTAATAATTGGATCACTGGTGTTCAGCTCGCGAAAAACAAGCTTTTTAAAAATAAAACCATGCTTACCGTAGTTGTTGTACGATTCATCACTGGTTCCATGTCCGTATTCATAATATTCTGAAATGCTAAATCAGATAGAGAGAAAACACTGGTCAATGTCAACAACAGCACGCTGTATTTTATTTTATTTTTTATAATGGGGAGATATTACAAAGCCTTTCCCCAAGGTTAAAATATCAGGAGTACACTTCAGGCTGGCACATCAATCAGCAAACGCCCAGAAAAAGCACTTTGTTGTCTATCTCTGTCAGCTCAGTGTCCGTTAGTTCAAACTGAAGACAGATCTTTAAAAACATGCCGGAGAAACGTGTTTTTTTCACTTTTGAAAAGGCTCTGTAATTTCCTTCATCGGCTCGGCACTTATATAACTGAAGCAGCTTTATATACTACGTTTGTTGGGGACTATTTTCAGCTGTGGATTAATACTCAGTAGATGCTTTTGCTAGTATTTTTTCAGCAGCAGGATGGTGCATGTGGGATACGTGCAGTGCCTTTGTTGCTCATTGATGTGTTTTTAAATTAGCATGTCTTTGGAAGACAATGGAAGAGAGGAATAAGATGCATCAGAGTTTAGATACACAGGCAGCACAAGTTATCAAGAGCAATGCATTATCTTCATGGGATTAAAGTTTTTCATGGTTTAAAAGATAATTATGAACTCTGTTATTTTAAAATGTTCAGCAGTAAGACAGCTGGTTACACTCAACCTTTCCCATTCTGTAGTAGAGAACTGTAGCCAGATGGTGATTGAAAACAATAGTGAATGGCTGTTTTTGTTCATGCAAAATTTGCATGGGTGTGAGCATCACCTTTTCGACTGGTTGCTGTAGTTGTCCTCATAGGCTTCATAACTCTCTTCGTCATATTCCCCGCCATATCCGTCGTCATAGCCCTGCAAGAAAACACACAGTAAGCATGAACTTCATCTCTATGCAAGTGGTACTGGTTAGAGATAAATTGAAAAGGCAAATCGATACTTAGTTCCACAGGCAAAGCCCCATTACTTTGGGTTCATAATAGGAGAGGAAACAAGAAAAAAAAAATCATGTCCAACAGGGGTTATTGATCCATCCTGGCAGGGGAGCGTGTCTCAATAGTGGAGCCTAATGGACACCTCCTGAGTCTAACTGCAATATAGATCCAAGCTATTGAGAAGTATCTATTCAAGAAACAAGCACAACAAGCCAGCGAGTATCTGCAGCCATGTTCAATAACAATAAAGATGGCTAAACAGAAATCTGCGCACAGTAAAGATTTATTTAATGTATTTTTAGCTGTAAAGATGTTCTGCAGAATGTCTCTCCTCTGCTGCCTGTAAGCTTCTTTACAAAAACAAATCCCCCGGGGTCTATGGGTGCATGAACGGAGGCTGTAGTCCTCCAAGCAGGTTCGAATCTGAATCTGACCTGTGGCTCCTTTCCTGCATGTCATTCCCCCACTCTCTCTCTCTCCCTAATTTCTGACTCTATCCACTGTTCTATCTCTCTATAAAGGCATAATAAGCCCAAAACAAACCTAAAAATAATCAGTGCAGTTGAAGAACATCTATAAATAATAGTTTTATTCTTATATTAAAACTATTTATATTTAGCATCAACACTTAACACTGTCCTCTTCTATCTCAAAGTAAATCTAATTCCTTGAAACACTTCTGCTGTGTTTAAAAAAAGGCTTTATTTTAGTGACTAAAATAATATATATGTATTTATACCCCTGTAAACACCAGACAATCAGAGGCTATTTATACCTCTGACAGCTCTGATTGCCCCCCCCCCCCCCCCCCCCCCATCTTTTTAATCAAGTTTACGACTGTTTAAATCTACACATGACTCCAAGTAACCTTGGTTCGGAACATTTCAGGCAAACATTTTAACTTAATTTGGCTTTAGTACAAGAGTTTTTACTGCAGTCTTCACCACACGCCTCACTCCTTTAAATTTGTTTTGTCTCCTGCATAAACCATCGAATCATCTGCATAACACACGATCATTAGATACGTCCAGGAGACACCAAGAATGTTGCTGCAACTTTTCTTCTTTTTTTAATTACTGGCAGACTCAAGGATGTATTTCCACTTGGAGCAGACATTCACTTTTGATCATCTGACTTTCTCCAGTTTTAGTTGATTAAATGCTAAAAAAAAAAAAAAAGACAGTCCAGCTGCAAAGAATCAGGTCAGGGAGGAGAGGGGTTCATCAAAATGCTTATACACTCATTAGAGTGGCTCACACTGAGGACCGTGCACTTGCAGCAATTAAGTTTCATTACAGAAAGTGAGTGCTCCTTAACCTGAGTGCCCTCAGTTTTGCCTCACAGGCAACTTTCCGGATGCCGTATCTTCTAAAGGGAAGTTTTGGGGACTTTCCCCGAAACTACCAGGTAATGCCGTTGTTTGCATCAGTTTGTTTAATTTAAAATTAATTTAGAGACACACAGAAATATATATATTTTTTTACAATCCTCATTAGTGAGACAACTTCTACAGTGATCCATCTTTTTACTAGTTTTAACATGTTTTCAACCCTTTAAAGAAGACTTCGTTTTAACATTTTACCGCCTTGGCTGATTAGAATCGATGCATCACTATCCTGGTTGCTGATCATTGCTGCAGCTGTGGCAATCTGTCAATCAAAGGTCTCCTGCTGGCCATTTGAAAGAATGCAGGTCACACTGGTCACACTGACTACACCTCAGATATCGAATGACCACTACGTATAGAAAGTCTCTGTGTCCTTCCCACTCCTGAGACCAAACCCTTACAACTGATCTGTCTGACGAAAACACCCAACGTAATTAAGTCTCAAAAGGTTGATTCATAACAGCAGTGATAATCAATCATGGTGGATTAAAAGCTCCATGACCAGCTTAACATGAATAACACCTTAAGAGGAGAAAGGCCAAAGAAAAACTTAGCAACTGTCTGCTCTTGTACTTGTTAGATCTGTCTCATTAAAGATATTTAGTGCTCTTCTTTGTTTATTCTTTATCAACATATAATGCCTTCTAATCCTTTCCAAGCTTCCTGTGTCAAATAAAGCTCGACATAGAAGTGATCAGTTCCTTTCAGAGATCTAATACATTTTAAATCATCAGAATAAAATGTGGTGAGAGCTTAAAAGAAGCCAGTTGATGCTAGACGTGTTCTCAACATCCCATTATCCTCAATGTCTGCCTGTAACAAAAGAGTAATATCATCTTCCTTTAGGTGTAGCTGCTTTCGGTAATGCTGTGTGACACATCAGTGTGAAGGACATCAAGTGCAGCAACACAAAATAAATTACATTTTCACGACTTGTACACTCTCCCTCTCTCTCTCTCGGTCCTGTCGGGGAGTGCTGATTCAAACAGTTCTGGTTCCTGTGTGGCTTTATTTGTGTGAACATGACTTTGACTAAATTAAAGTTAGGGATTATGTCAGGGATTAAGTTGTTCAGGGGATCCAATACTTCTCCTTTTTCTTGCATGAGTATTCCTCCACAAAGGCAGAGCCAGAGAGCCGCGTATCTCCGTAATTGACTGTTTTGTTAGCAATCCCACGTGACAAATCGCTCCACACTGGACTGTGAATGTGAGGCAATCAGTGGATTTATTTCAGTCAAATGTAATATAACACTAAACCTTCAGATATAATAAAAAAATTACAGGAATGAGCTCTCATCCTCTACCGTAGCTGATATGTATTAAAATGGGTGTTTTTACCACTGAGTCGTAATATAATAATGTGTTCTGCCTTTAGATAAAGAAGAATGTCAGCGTTGTTCTCAGTGCGTTAGATATGCTAAATAAAGAACTGAAGAAATGATAGAGACGCTGAATACATCTGAACGAATCCTAGCCCAGAATACTGTGTGTAGCTGTTTGTTTACTGGAGGAGGTGTGTGTGTGTGTGTGTGTGTGTGTGTGTGTGTGTGTGTGTGTGTGCCCGGCTCACCATGAGGAAAGTATTGATAAAGTTATCTCGGTGTTACGCTGCTGTTTACACTTTCCAACACAGCAGTTATCCGGTTTAGAGTTTCCTCATCTGAAATATGTCGCCTTTAAAAATACATTTGCTAAAGAAATACGACTCCAAACTTCTTCTTGACTAAAACTTTGGGTTCGTTTTTTTATTTTTTTTAAGTTTTACTTTAAAACACTAAAGCTGTGCATGCTGAAGCGTTGGACACGCACCTTTAAAGAGTTTAAACTTTTACATCACAAGGGGAAATGTTTGTCTATTTTATCCAGTAGAAAACAAAAACACCAGGAAAAAATAGGATGGGTTGAGAGTGGTGATTACTAAAGCCTCCGCATGAGGTACCTCCGTCTGTAGGGAGAGCTGGGAACCGGAAGGTCGCCGGTCAGCAAGTCCCAGTGCAGACAAAGTCTGGAAATTGGTCTGGTAGCTGCAGATGTGCTAGTTCACTTCCTGAGCACTGCCGAGGTGCCCTTGAGCAACCCCAAACATCTCTCCATTAGGGCATGTCTGCAAAATCCTGTTTGTACATTTGTGTGATTTTCAGCCAATGTGTGTGTGTAGCATGACTCAACAACAGTGTATATTGCTTTCAAGTTTACCATTGTCCAGTGATTCCCAAAGTGGGGCGTGTGCCCTCTAGGGGGGCTTGGATTTATGACAATGGGGGGGGGGGGGGACTGCAAAGCTTAATAAAAACAATGACCATGAGCATGGCAAATTTTGTGTGAGGACTACCGGGTTAACTTGAGGCTGACAATGAATCCACACCAGACGTCATAACTACTCAAAGAAAGACAAGAGAGTCATGTGTCGCCCTCGGCTTCAGCTGCACATCGGTGGGTAATGAAAAGACCCTACAATGTGTGCTGTTACAGTCTATGGTTGTGCCTCAGAGTATTTGCTTCAGACAGCCTGAAGCTGAACAAGTTAGGATGCCAATTGAAGACATTGCATCCTTCTCACAAAAAAGAAGCCTGTTGATTTCTTCATTGAAATTATTGCAGGACTGGAGGACTTAATCTTTTATTTTGATCAAATTTTAATTTCAAGAAGCTTTTTATCTTCATAGGTAAAAAAAAAAAAAAAAAAGGTAAATTGAAAGCTATGACTATGTTATTAATTTGGAAGTTTCCTGTTGTAATATCACTTTTAAAGTCTTCCTCTGTCAAAGCCGCTTGTTAGTTTGTTAACTTTAGTTGTCACACCAAAGTTGCTATTCTGTACTTTTTGTAGACAATGTTAGCAAAGAGTGTGAGCGTCAGCGTAATTGATATATGGATATATATGTTTCTGTGTTCATGTGTATGGTGAGGGGTAGGGGGCTTGAAAATACGCTCAAGGGGGGGCCCTGCAGAAAAAGTTTGGGAACCTCTGCCAGTCTATATAACATGGTCTCAGTGACTTCACCCATCGGTGTTCTGAAGACCAATATGTGGATCCCCATATTTGAAATGCTGTCCTACTCTAACTTTGAGCCAGTCCAAAAACAGGCAAAAGGTAGAAGCTTTCTTCTGCTGTTAGGCTGCATCTAGCCCAAAGCATCACTTTTGTAGGATATTGCTAAAAAGAAAAATCTGCTACACCATTAGGCAAAGAACTTTTAATCATATTCTTTGATTTAGCACCTACTCGGAAGTGTTACAAAATGTTATCTAGTTCAAAATGTCTATGTGTTTATCAGAAAATGAGATGCAGCTGGAGCTCGGGAAACATCTAGAAGCTGAACCTTGAGTTAAGGTAATTAACTTCATGTTTGATTTTTGTTTCATTCTATAACAAGCACAATACAGATGCATGGATGTGAGTCTTTTACTTCAGTGTCAGCTCACAGAAATCCCAAACAATATGACTTTTCCTTCAGGTGACCTCTCCAAAGCTTTGACCTACAACTTTTTTTCTGCATTGATATTCAACAAGAACAACAGTGTAAACATCCAGCCTCTAATTAACGAGGCTGGATCCGTTTAGTTTGACACTCATCTGTAAAAACAATTAACACTGGTCCTCTCTAACAAGCCAGAGGAAATAAATCAAATGTTAACACAAGGGTGGAGAGTCCTCGCTCAGTCAGTGTAATTAGTACAGCGAGGAGCTAAAGGCCCTTAGCACTGTGCTTCATTATCAATTGACAACCTGTACGTCCCCCGACAGTGACTGATCTTCATAGGGAGCAGCCTCTGAATGCCTCTCCACGCCGCAGAATGGGGAGGAAAATTAGATTTGCAGCCTTTTGTCTCAGTGAATAGATGCTGCTCTTCACTTCTTTCACCTGTGCAAATTCAATCAGCATTCATCTTTTGTTGAAGGTTATAAACTCGAATTATGAATCTGCTTTTGAATATAGTTGCTTAAAATTCTGACATTAATTGGGTGCGCGCTAAGGTTGTATTTCGCCTCTTTTAACAACAAGATAAAAACCTGATCACTTTCAAGAACACTGACATTAAACAAGTTTTTCATGTTGTCGTTCATGTGATCTTGCAGAGTTTAGTATTCAATGTGACTGCGCAGGGTTTCCTTATACAGCTGGCTTGAGTCTCCGGTGATGACGACCGGGGCCATTATGCATTCCACCTGCATTTCTCCTTCTATTAAATAATCGAGTGCAAGTGTGTGTCATACATCTGTTTTAATAAACAGGAGAGTTCTGCATGGAGAATTTCCATAATTAATCTAACAAACGTGAACTCAGCAGTGTAGCTGAACCCCATTGTTGTAAAGCAATTACAGCAGATGTGCATAACGCTGGCCTGAGAGTCTGCTCTCCTTCAAGAGGTATACACAACCTCTCAAATCTCACGCATCTTTTATGTTCTTGAAAAAAGATGATATGGGGAGAATCCCCCCCCCCCCCCCCCCCCCCCCCCCCCCCCACCATTTCAAAAGGGTGTCCTTTTTTTGCTTTTTCCACAGCAGCTAGATTAGACTTTTTTTTTCTTCAAAGCCACCCAAAGCTCTGTGTTTAATCACATTATGGCATTTCCAGCGCTGCCTCGGTATGGTTGCAAGGCTCAGGTTTAAAAAAAAAATAAGAACCGAGGCCATGCGTTTCAATTTTTACCAGCACAATTCACGGTGTGCTGTCAGGGACAGGATCCTGTATCACTCCGGGATTCATCTCTCCTATCATCAGCTCTGACATTAAACGATAAGATTTGATCCAGATGGGATTTGATCTTTAAAGTGAGGCCACGGTCCCAGTTTATATAAAACGCCATAAATCACATCTTTAATCTCTCTCTTCTCTCCCTTTGCGCTTTTCACATGAATGAACTTGTACTGATTGCAGTGAAATGTCTCTCTGCTGCTCTTTCCAGGGGATTAGGAACATTTATTCATTAACACTTGTTTAAAAGTCACAGCAGGAAGTTATTTATGGTAACTCTAACACTTTAGCAGCAAAAGTTGGTCATATTCCAGACCTTAAAAGACAGATTTCAGTGAGATATTTTTGTGATTTAAGACTCAAAAGAATGACTCACATTTGTATCTCTGTCACATGAGAAACTGTAAAATATGCTTGTAATGAAAGCAACAGAAACACAGAATCCAAAGAGTGTTACCAAAATCAGGTCACACTCTGGAAGAGCCAAGAAGTGGGAAGAAGCTGTGATACAACTGTAATACATCAAAATGCACGCTCTGAAAAGAATTCCCATATCAGATTACAAAACAGCTCATTTTATGTTTTTGGTAATTTTCTCTGCAAATTTTTTTTTTTTTTAAAGCAATCAATATCACAATTTTACACAGAAGACATTAGCTGACTGCTGAACTGCCAGATAACGTATCACTGGAAAACAGCCTTCTCTGCTGGATAAGGGATCTGCATTTTAAGCACTTTCACATTAAAGTAAAGATGGGATGTTCATTCTGCAGCTCGATGCAGATGGTGGCTGAATGCTCCGCTTCTTGATTTAATAAATATGACAAATTACTGTCTGAGAAAAACAAAGCTGATGATTCATGAGCCATCTTTCATTATGCTTGCTTTAAATTAAAGTGTTGAACCAAATATAATACATACTAGTCAAATGCAAACAAAAAATGATGCTCTGTCTCTTGTATTAGAACAATGAAAAACAAAACAATAACATGCATCTTTTCTTCTTTTCTATACGATATAGTACAGTATGACACTGTACAATAAAATGCGATATGATGCGTTTTAGATTAGATCAGATACAAAAGAGGGGATATAATGCAATTGGATACGTTACAATAAGCTACGATATGATAGACTACAGTACAGCATGGTACAATACTAAAGAATACGATACAGTACCGTATAATACCATACAATACGATACGATAGTATACCGCATGGTATGGTAAGATACGAGACAGTACAGTATGATACGATACAATAGAACACTGAAAGGTACAGTATGATACAGTATGATATGGTACGACACACATATATCTGCCTCCTCAGTAGATACAAAAATAAAAACAATTCAAGAAAACAACGATCGACGTGTAATCACAGAAGCACAAACCAATAGCAGCCACAAACAACATATATGGAACATTATAATTCATGGTCTAAAGTTATTTGCATCTTTTGTAGTTAAAAACTTCCCACAGCAAGGTGAAGCCCTGAAACTTTTCCAAACATAGCACCTGTTTACAATCATAACATTGCTTTTTGTTGTGCCTTTTTTTAGTTGACTAAATATGTAAAGCTGCAGATCCCATGCACAAACAATACATACAGTAGCTAAGCTCACATGATTGAACCCTGGGCTTCTTCTTCCTGACCCCTTCCTGACCACCATCTACTGTAATTTGTACACTGAGTACCTTACACAACTTAATCAATCTTAAATATTTATTCAACAACTTTCCTCTAATTAGAGAGCCTGATCACCAATCTCTGAGGATTTCTAAAACGTACATGATAAGAATCGGTTCCCCAGCCCAGACCTTTAAGACAAACACAAGGATGCCGTCTTCCACTTGTACAGATATTTGTAGCTCATGTCATGGAGTTGATGCCAACATTTATACAGATTCAACTCCCTCCACACCAAGGCAATGTAACACACTTCACTTCTGATTCTCAGTTATTCTTTAAGAGGCACAATAATGGCCACTGTCACTGTATTAGCTTTACGACACTGACAGCATGACAGAGTCCATTTATCACTAAAGTCTCCAGAGGAAACCCTGTTTCATGATGACCTGCTCCACAGAGGAAACACAGGTGCCGTTTACAGCAACTTCCCCTCAAATCAAGGAGAAGGCTATCGCTTGTCATTCATTCGACAAACACAAGGACTACAAAGTACTGGATCCAGCCCTACATGTGTACGGGCTGGTTTTAAATATGAAATCTTATGCAAATCTAATGAGCAGCAATAGTAATAACATGTGCAAACAAGGATGAGGGAATTCGAGAAATGTTGTGATGCAGAAAAAACAGTAACTACATCAAGGACATATAGTCACATGCTTATTAATCCTCATATTACCTGATGTTTGCTTTAATAATTACGATAATCCAGAAGTATTAAAACCTTATTGTAAAATATAATTACACCAAAACAAGCTTTAAGCCTTCTAAGATCTATGGACTTCAGTTGTGTTTTTATGTTTGTGTGATACACAAACACTTTATTCTTAATCACTCATTTATCTCCTTTGACCGACTATATTAAGATATTGACTCGTAGCTTTTATAGAAGCAGAGGAAAATTATGCTCGAGTTCATTGTGATGAAGGAAAATGCTCCTGAGTGCAACACCAAGCTCTCACACTGATGTCTTCAGTAGTAGTTTTTATTCTGTATAACAATAGCACTCTATGGCACAGAAGACTGTTAGGACTTTGGCAGCACAGATTGTACTTGGTTTGATAATTTCACTGTAGGATTTATTTTTTAATGGGATCAGTTATCAACAAGACAAACACAACATATCAGCAACCTTATCCCATGACATCCTGTAGAAAAGTGGAACCCTAAGTCAATATGGCCTTCAAAACAAAACTGAAGACCCCTAACGCCTCGTGTCCACCTAGTGTTTTTGTCTGAGCGCCAGCATCTTTTTCCAATTTTTGTTTCGTTGCGAAAAAAATCTTTTAAATGTTCAGAAAGGCGCTGTTGACATTACCGGTACTCTTTTCCAAATGTATGATATAATTAGAGTAACGGAGCCGTTGCCTTCGTACAGTGGCCGTTGTCAACAAACTGTTGGACGGACAGGACAGACGTGCAAAGCTTCTGCCTGGAAGAAAACTCCAGGTGGACACAGGGCCTGATTTGTTTTTTTTTGTTTGCTTTGTCAGGACTGATTCGGTGGTTTTAGCAGGTGTCAGAAAATGGATTGATTGTAGCTTTTCTATACAACTGAATGGTAAATATCACACAAAGAGCTATGATCTGGAAGAAACAAGCAAAGACAAATGCTTGTGTAAAGGACGTAGCAGGGTGAGATGACGAGGAAGTGTTCATAAATTATAAAGCAAACAATGAAACATGATCACTACCAGCTGCCTCGTGCTTTCTATTGAAGTTTTGAATCGATACCACCCTCGATTAGATACAATTATGGACATTCTCACCGTATCACTTTTATGAGACAGAATGACAGCTTGACAGCGTCCATCAATCAGCCGTCTACACGATACCCATGCACGCCATGGTGCATATTTTCCCAAAGACAAAAACAGGATGAAGCTACAAAGATGCATCTGCTACTGCTGATCTATTATTGTGTCTCTGTAAATTATACCGTGCAGAACACCTGTAATGGAATAGCGGCACAGAATACAGCATCGTGCACACTCTGTGATTGAAAAGACAAATAACCTGGACCTTTGTATAGCCTGAATATGTCTTTCTCTACTCTGGAAACATGCTTAAAAAAATGGTGTAATGTACCAGGAGAAAAATAGCAAAGTGAGATATGAGAAAATGTTCAGGACGAACTCATCTTTCCATAATCCCATAGTCTCTGCGCTCCCACCACTCTTTCCAAACCTCCAATTACAAAGAGAAGAAATGCCTCGCCTTTTCACTCCTCAGAAATACACAGGCTCCACATCAGAACTCAATTTGGTTTGGTAATGAGACTGCGCTTGTGCATTTCCCCATGCAGACAGCCCAATCTTCAATTGCCAGCACACGTGGGGGCTTTGCTTAGCAGGAAGGCTCTGAGGAAATAGACTGGTAAAAGTGTTGCCTTTTTCCATTTGGATGAAACTTGGAGCTCACCTTGGGTAGTCCTTTCAAAATGACCTTGAGGAATTTCCAAGATCTGAGGACAGGCATACTTGATACAAAAAAGGCTTTGAATTCATATTTTTCATGGATCCCTGCAAAGTTATGTGAAAAAAAAGATTTTATAAACCACTGGTCAAGGAACCAGCTATACCCTCTCCATGGGGGGTTGGCTGTCTTTTTTTTTGGTTTTCAATGGTGCAGCCATTTCAAAGTGTGTATGTAAGACATTCCAAGTAGCTGGGGCGCGGATGGCCTAACGGTTAGGTAGCGCCACATGTGTGGAGACTACAGCCCTCCGAGCTGGGGGCCCAGTTCATTGGTGCCGCCTGTGGCTTCTTTGCCCCACTCTCTCTCCCTGGTCTTCCTGCTCTGCCCAGTGTCCTATCTGGTTAATACGAAAAGCCCCAAAATAAATCTAACAAAAAAAAACACTTTTAATTTGCCAGAAGGGGACATTTCCACTGATTGGAAAATAAATCAACAATTGTATGACACCAAAAGGGAATACCAGTCTACTTCTCAGTTGATTTATTAATTTTTTTTAACAAGTTATTTGATTGCCATCATGGTATCATGGTCTCAATGACACGCTTCAAGTCTTCTTGAATTCACTGTTATGTTAATTTTGCAAATGTTGGTCCCAAGGACAAGTCAAGTTGCTCCTATTGGTTGTCTGCCAACCCAGGGTTGAGATGCACTTCATCTCAAAAGAAGGCAATGACTGAAATGCCAAGTTTAATACCTCAAAAAGGAGGTTCACTGACCCAATTGGTAAGGTCTCATATTGGTGAGGTCTGTATCTATTATATGCTGTAGTTTATGAGCTGTCCATACGTTTTAGACCTGTTCTCATGCAATGTTAAAGTCACACACCTTTCCTCAGGGTAATCTATAGTACATGGTGCATGTTGACTCCTGAAAGAAAGTCAATAAGCTCGGACACGACGCAGATCTAAGTGATCAGTATGCTAATTCCTTGCTCAATAAAGTGGTTGTTGGCTTAACAGGATACTCATGCTTTAATTCCAACCAATTCTTGGATTTCAGACTCATTTAACACAGTCGGTCTCAAAGATATGGAGACGACTTAAGGTCAGGCCGAAAGTGCTCCATGAATGTTTCACCACATTAAGAATTAACGTCAAACATTGCACACATTAAAGTTTTCAAACCTCAAAATATGTGAAAGAAGAAAAAAAAAAAGAGAACAACATCACCATATCAGAAAAATAAATATGCGATTAGAATTCCAGGCACACAGCAGTCAGAAATAGCAACTGTCACAGCTGGTGATGGAAAGATTTGTCACAGTAAATAGAGCTCAAAGCTGATACATCCCAACACAGACTAAGATGACCGAACCTGAGCCAACGGAGGAAACTCAAATCTGGCTGCACAAGGAAAGATTCTTGGCGTTTTGTCCGCGACAGAACGCCTCATCTGTGGGGCAAAACTGTCAGAAATGACAATGTGACAAGTAAGCAAACGAGACACATCTTGAGACAAACTGCTCCTATTTACATGCAGCACAGATATTTCATGTGCAAAAATATGACACATTTTCACGTGTAGTAAAGTGCCCTCTTGAGGGGGCACATAATAGTGAATTCAGACAAAACATTTACTGGATAGTTTATTTCAAAGTGCTTATTGTAAGAACATGTGTGTAGTCATCTTCTGTTGGGACTTTACAAATGAAAACAGTTCAAATGTTCTTTTTTTACAGCAGTGTATTTTTCTCTGTGTGGGTCCTTTGGGGGGCTCAGCTTTTCTTAGATACAAGTGGGGGGGAGGGGGGGGGGGCTCCAAGGAAAAAAGGTTGGGAACCATTGCAATATATATCTCCAAACCTGCACTGCAACATAAAGAACATAACCTTCATTTTTTGGGTGTTGTCATGACTTTAAACTCAATGGTTTTTAAAACTTGGTGAAAGAGGAAGTGAAAATTCAGAATCACATTTAAAACCACTTTATGGAGGAATTCTGTTTGGTGCTCTTTGGCACCCACCGAAGGTCTCTGCGTGCAACTGCGCTGTTGTAAAGCACACAAAGTGCTTTGACCTTGATATTTGGCCTACTTCCTCTCCAGATTTACACGATTCGTTGTCGTTTTAGTTGCTTATCACTGGAGAGGTTATAAAATAGCAATTTCAAAGATGTTCTTCTTAACGTTTTGCAAACCCAGAATAAACCAGTAGAACATTTAAACTGCCTTAAAGCTTCCAACTTTGAGCACGTCTATAAAGAAAAATGGCCGCTGTGTGAAATGATTCCCTAACCTACTAACAAAAATAAAGTGTTAAACGTAGGGATGTAGGCGATCGGTCGATTAAAAAGAGGTACTATAGTCTGTGAAACTAATACATATTTTTAGCAATTCAGGATAGCCGGTCAAATGTTGTGTCTAAGAAGCCGCCCGCCACTAGCTGGGGCTGTAGCTCCAGGTAATGCTACTGCCATAATGATCTACAACCTGTATGTAAACAAGGCCAGAGAAAAGATGGCATCTCGTTCACCTAGCAACACCCCTATAGTTAAAAGATTACACCAGGATCAACTATCCTGTTGGGCATGCAGGATAGGAAACATGATGATAGCATGATGTTAAAATGATTCAAACGAAGGGCTGCCTGTGTGATTTAAATGTAATATTAAATGGAGTGGTAGGATTTTAAATTTATGGTAATTCAAAGTATGTTTTAATAATTATATCCTGCTTGCCCTAATTTCTAAGGCACGTGTCCCTGAATGCCCCACCTCTCCATGTAAAGCAGGACTCATCCAGTTCACATGCAAACGGATTTCAGCAGAATTTTACTGACACAATTCAAGTGAGAAATATCATCAGGTGTACTCTCAGAGTGTGCTAAAAGGATTAGACTTACGTAGTCGTCATATGAGTCATGTGTGACTGCTAACAGTGGGGGCCTGTATCCAGCGTTCCCCGCTGCCCCCCTGGCTCTCGGAGCTTGTCCCTCCCTCGTTAAAACATTTGTGGGAAGTTTGCTGTGTGTGGCTGCGGCTGCGGCGGCTGCTGCTGCCGTCCCCCGGGGCGCTGCTGCACTCCTTCCTGTTCCTCTGTGGCCCCTGGTAAAGCAAAAACAAGCAGACAAGCGAAGCGTCAAGAATCCACCTCCATGGCGTTGGTAGAGAAGCCGAAGTAGAAAAAGTTAAGACAGTAAGAAATCTGTTAAATCCCTTTAAACGCTGCATACTCGCAGGCTGTCACAGTCGGTGGTTGTCATACACTACGCTCGGGTGGAACACTAGATAAGCATAACCTCCCCTGGCACTGAGGTAGATCTTGTAACGATCACAGGGCTGACGAGTGTCACTTTGTGTCTTTCTCAGCTATGCAAACATGCCTGTGGGGATGAAGGCTTGGTTATTTCAATAACACGATGGAGCGCTGCCTGGCCTGTGTTTGTACAAAATCATAACTCCATCTGCCTGGAGCTGCTGAAGACAACTCCGACTGGAGACAAACCCAAAGTCAGACAGGTGTATTTATCAGTGTCCAGTTTTTTTTTTGGTTGTTTTTGTTGCTGCTGCAGAAAAGGGCCAGGGGGACGTGGGAACGCATGAGGAATGGAAGGTGGATTGTTTATTTTTATGGATGTGTGAGTGTCCAGCGACAGAGCCGACTGAACGCAGCAGGGACTGAAGGGTGGCTTTAGCCTCCCAAAGCTGCCTATTGTCTGCTAACTTCACATTTTAACAGCAGCAGGACGTAGGTGGGCTAGGATACCCTTTCTTTCTTTCTCATCTCATCTCAGCACATCCTCCACTAGGTAGCAGCCCATTGTGATCCAAAAATACAGCCACTCAAAGGGGAATTACTGGTGCATATTTTTCATGGAGATTTACAATAATCGCTTATCGTTGCGCCAAAAGGAGTAAATCTGGGAGAGGAGAGTGGTGGTGGTGGTGGTGGTGGTGACTTTAAATTGGGGGCGTCCCGTGTTGCTGCGGGATTTAGCTCATCTACATGTGCTGCCAGAATTAGGCCAGGCTGTCATAGCAAAACCCCTACCTGCTCGCTCCTGAGGGAACACCACGGCTGAGGTAGATTACGGACAATTTGGTATAAAATATGAGACAGGGAGAGGCGAGTGTTTCACACAAGCTGCTGCACAGCAGAGCCAATCACATTTTTTTTTTTTTTTTTTATTGCTGGACCGGCCTATAATCCCCTTGAGCTACAATAAATAGAAATAACACTTATTTGAGTTATCAGGGAGACATAACTAGAAAAAGGTAGAGGGAATAAGGTTGGAAATAATTAAATAACAACCTGAGGGGGAAAAAACTCAGAGTGAGTTTAAATGAAGGATTAAAACGTTTGCTGGTGAATGCAATTAATCACAAAATATGTCAGAAAGGTGGGTTCTTCTTATTTGCATTTGCATGTTTGATTTTTCATTTAGGACACCGCACAATGAAATCATTGAAGGGAGGTTCCCACTTGACAACCCCGGTGATGTCCTGGCTCTTGCTGCCCATTGGTCTACTGTTGGTGCCATTTGGTAAGGTAGCAAGTATCAGCAAGTTTTTCCTAAAAAGTCAACTTTAAGAGTTTTGTTTCTTCATGAAGCTCTGATAATTGTGCTCCTACAAACAAATACATCACTTTTTAAATGAACAAAAGCATTTAACAAACCTGGTAGCTATCGTGTTAGCCGGTCGTACACTCCTCCCCTGAGCACTCCTCCCTCTGCTCGGCTCGTCGGAGCCGTTCAACAGCGAGAGCTCTCTCAGTTGCTCCTGTCTGATCTCATCATTGTAGTCCTGAGGGAACATAATACAGCATGTCTTGTAAAGAAGAAAAAAAGATATATATATAAAAACAAGGACATTTGTCTTCTGACGGCAACAGATGCTCGCAACAGCAGAAAATGTCATCAAATTAAAATTATCTTGACACACACAGGAAACACATGGCGGAGCTGAGCGCTGAATACGCAATGAAGGATGTCGTCTTCCCGTTGTGTTTGGACAGAAAATGCAAAACACAGATAAGTAATGTAGGAGAAGACAATAAATATATATCTGAAAGAGCTGTGGATTCATTCATATCAGTGCATTGTTTGATGAAACAAAAGGAAAGGGAAGCAGGTTTTTTTTTTGTGTTAAGCAGTTTGTAGGAGTAGTGAGAATTTTTGACATACTGCCTTCCAGATGGCTGAAAGTTTAATTTAATGTCTATCATTCAAAATCAGGACTAGATTTATGTATGATTTAGCCCACGTGTAAGTTCAGACTAAGAATTTAACACAGAAAATGATTCTCTCATAAAGTTGCACTGGTGAGTTGCTTGTGGTCACAAAAAAAGCTGAGCTCTCATGTCTGGTAGGGTTCCTGTAGGGATTGTTGGTGGGGACGGCCTGCTGCTTATCTTAGATGCTTAAAAACCCCAGTGGACTGAGGTTTCTGGAGTGTTGCAGTCAAAACCCACACTGAACGAGACCAAGACATGCTCGAGACCAGAGCGCTCCGAGACCAAGACAAGACCAAGACCATAGATAGCAATGAAAAATCATCAACTTGTGTGCAGCGGGCGTGTCACTCCAGACCGTAACACCAGGGAGGTTGCAGCCGTAACCGGGAGATTAAAATCAAATTAGGAATAGTCAAAGTTATTTATTTATTTAGAAAGGGATGTTTTCCTTCTTATCACAGTATGACGTGGAAAAACAGCCTTTCAGTGGTGGACTTGACCGGTCTTGATTTAAAATATGAAGTTCACCAAGTCCGAGACAAGACCGAGTCAAATGCTTTTGATTGACCTAGACCTTCAAAAAGTGGTCTCGAGCCCGGACTTAAGACCAAGACCGATTTCGAGGATTAAAACGTTAGGCTTCTGGAGTTGGAACTGCTGTGACTTCTTTGATGCAACAATTTGTGACTACAGTTGAATGTCTAAAGGATAACAGCTCTCACATGACGTAACGATCAGTAACTAACATCCATCATGTTATCGCCTACACCGCTTTCAATCAAGACGATATAACAGAACAAACCCACTGATTTTTTTTGTTTGTTTTCGTCACTGAATGTAATCAAACCTTCAACACGGCCTATTATTAGGTTGAATTAATAATGTGTGGACACAGAGAGTGTGAGATATTAATTGTGTTAAAAAATGCAGTGTTATGAGTCATCCTTTTAAGGACATTTTCTCACTTCAACAATGTTTTATTTTCTTTCAGCATGAGCTTCTACCACGATAGCTCGAGCAGGTTTAACTCCCACATGTTCAAAGAATGTTTTTGTTTTTTTGTATTTTGATTTCTTCATTCTACTTTTGTGTTCGACCTCTCTGCGCAGACTGAAGCGTGTGCACACTGTGACCCTTTGAAGGCTGTTTTTCAATTCCTCTGCAAAAAAAAGGGAAAAAAGTTCCTCTGTGGCAACATTTTATGGAAGCTTAAGAAATAGTTTTGAAGCCAATGTTTTTATGTGTGTGTCCTCCTTTTTGTTCTTCACAAGAGTATACTAGCACGCGATACACATTTCAGCCAGTGGGTCTTCAAACCTGTCCAGCTGACAAACAGGCAGACCCGGAGAAAGACAGAGAAGAGGAGGAAGAAGACTCTGAGCCAATATCATGGACATCAATAATTCAGGTGTCAAACTTCTAGGAAAAATGGGGCTTTGCTCAGTTTGCTGATGTTTTATGAAGAAGGTAATGTACTGAATATGTTTGTTTAAACCTGAAGGAGGCTTTGAGGGTACCACTGCGTATAAATGGAAACTTTGATAAACCTCTCCAGGGCACCTTTTAACTTTTCATATTGTTTTTTTTTTTTTAAAGATGTATCTGTGGGCTTTTTCATGCCTTTATTGGAGAGAAATGGATAGATTTGGAAATCAAGGAGAGAGAGAAGTGAATGACATGCAGGATAGCAGCCACAGGTCGGATTTGAACCAGGGCCGCCTGCTATACGAGGACTGCAGCCTCTGTATATGGGGTGCGCATACTAACCACTAGGCCGCCGGCACACCTAGCTTTTCATATAAATGAAATCAAGCCTTCAATGTGTAGAGGGAAGTGAATCTTGACTTTCATTGTAGACTATTTAAAGTTCTTAAACCATTAATGAAGGACATTTAATACTCATGCTACAGCTCCCTGCTTCTCTAATGAACACATACCGTTTTATACTCTCCTAAACAGAGCAGAATCTGAAGTCAGTGATTCAAAACTACAGAGGTGTGAATGCATCCAAAATCATTCAACTACAGTATGTATGCACACATTAGCATTGAATATTGTAAATAATAAAAATATATGTTTTATGGCCACTAGCCTTTTTGCAACTTGCTGCATGTGAGAGCACAAATGGCCACATTTTTCACTCTCACTTTACCCAGATGTTTTCCTGCCAGCCCCTTAGTACATCTTTGTGTTGAGATCACGGTGCGCTGATGTTTGAATGCAGCAGGAAATGTTCTGGTAAAATTCCCTGCAGGCGAGCGGGAAGTGGGTGGTCACATTCCTATCCTGGAATTGACGCACAACCACAGACTGTATGCACGAGGCGGGTGCAATCTGCATGAATGTAATGCAGCCGCTTCATTGTGCAAGTATGTTTTTCTCTGTTCTCTTGTTAATATTAGGATTGTGTCCGAACTGAAGGTAGCATTCAGAAACTCAAAAATCCCATCTGCCACTTCTGCTTTGTTCTTTTTATGTCATGGTTTCCTCCATGCTGTTTGAAATAGTTCATTAATAATTGATACGTTCAAAACCAACTAACGATTCTGCAGCCAACTGGGTGACGCTGTTTTATCATTTAGTCAACAAATTGCGCACATCCCTTCCTGTGAGTGAAAAGTTGCTACCCCAGCTACTAGTCCACAAGAAAAGAGCTGCAGCAATATGTGTCACTCATTTTGTCCAAATACGGCTACTCATCAATACCCTAAATGTTTCATGTTCACACACTTTGCACAAGTAACACCAAACTTCGGCTCTATGTCTTTCCCTCATCGAGCTCACTTTGAATTCAATGAAGAAAAGCAAAAGATGAGGCGAGATTAAATACACAAGATGTCACATTTATATTTATAGAACATGTGTCAGACGGGGACCATATTATGAACAGATTTAGACACCCACACGTCACCAAACAGGCAAAATAAAAACATTCTTATGGTAGATTTTTAGAGAAGCATTTGCTTTTTTTTTAATGAGTTAATAAGGCCCACAGCGTTGTGTTCCTTCTGAAGGAGACTGGCAGAGTTTTGAAGTGGAAAGCTGGCAGCTTATCCAAAGCACAACAAATATGCCAGAGCTTGTAAAAAAGTTGACTGTTGACAGATGCTTTAACATGAGAAAACAGAGATAAACCCAATTTGGAGGCTGCTTGGGTCAGACTGTTTGCTCACTCTGATTAATTCTGCCCATGCATGGCCTTGCACACACTCGATGCCCTTCACAGAGCTGAAGTTCGACTCGAAGAGGTCAGAACGTGAAGCATGGCAGTCCTTCACTCTCGTCTGCTGCTGGCTGTGTTCACTGATTCTTAACCTTTGTTGTTCTTATATCCCAATGTTTTATTAAGTTGGCTACAGATTCTTTATGATCTGCTCCTGTATCCTTTGACGTATTTCTGGCAAAAACACAGATAAAAATCAATACTGCCCTTTTGGAGAATAAATTACGGTTCGGGTGGCCTCGATTGCTCGGTCGTAACGACATGCTCTGTACAACTTCTGGAAGGTCGGACTCCTCTGTTTCTCTTTCTGGCAAACAGCGATAACACACATGCTCGCAGTCAAATCAGCCCTTAATAACACAAAACGTTTGTCTTTCATAAATATGAAATACAACATAAACCTCTGTACAGTGTGTGCTGATAAAGACAAACACTTTTTAGACTAAAATCTTTTTTGTACAAGCTGTAACTTTGATTATTTATGCTGTTAAAATGGGTGTTGGGGGGGGCGCTCGTAGTAAAGTGGCTAGTGCATGCGCGCCATGATCAGAGGCTATAGTCCTCCAAGCTGGCGGCTCAGAATCTGACCTGTGGCTCCTTGCCCACATCTCATTCCCCTCTCTCCCTGATTTCTGACTTTATCCACAGTCCTACCGCTGCATTAAGGCATGAAACCCCCAAAATAAACCTTTAAAATGAATGTTAATGTGACTTACAGGTCTTTTGGAACAAGCCTCAAGTGGACGCTTGAGGAACTGCAGTTTTTTTTTCACACTTTCACATTTTCCTAATTTCTCAACAGAGGAGGTTGTTGCTTGTGTGTTGCCTCTGTGCACTGCCTTTGAGACCTGTGTCAAATCTAACTAGAAGCTGTTTGTCGGCACTCACTCACTCACTCACATTGTTTCCTCCTCTCTACATCCTTGTTTGTGTTGTAATTACTCTCAGATGTAGGTTGCTGGAAAAAAGTGTCCGCAAAATGAAATTGTAACATTGTAAATGTCACTGGCTTTATTGTTTCATGAAAATATGTTTTTTTAAAGAAAGGTTGGAAGAGAATGCAGATTAATATTTATTTTCCTATAGAAGATCAGGTAAGCTGAGTCACTGATCTCTTTCAAATCCCTTCTTAAGACATGCTATTATACCGACAAGCCTTTCCTGATTTTAACTTGAATTTGACTTCTTTGACTTCTATGTCTTTAAGAGCTCTTTTAAATGAACTTCATATCTTTATATGAATTCCTTCATTATTTTCCTTTTGCATATGATTTGATGACCTGCCTGTTTTATGTTTATTTTATTATTGCTGTCCCTGTTAAGCACTTTGTTACACTGATTTCAATCGGGAGAGACAAGTGAATTAAGAAAATGATTTATTACAATGAATAACATGGACATGTGACTTGACAGAAAGACTTTGGTGCTTGGACTCTATAGGGTGGGTGATGTGTTTGGAGAATGAAAATTCTGAGCGTTAGATCTTCATTTTAAAAATTGCTCTATAAATTAAGGTTATTATCATTATTAGTTAAAAACTCGGTAAGAAGTAGATTTTTTTATATAGTAGGGGTAAGGCATTTTCTTTAGACAGCATGGGGTGCTGATACATTTTAATTAATTTGACTTTGGTAGAAGACAGAGCACATGTGAGATGTTGAGTTGAGAGGTAAAAAGATGCAAAGAGCAGTGCATACTGGTAGTTTATATATTTACGCATGCAACCAGCAAGTCACTCAGTGCAAGAACATTTTGCAAATCATCGGGGTAAAACATTTAGTTTTCCGCTGTCATCAGGCTGACGCCACATTCAAATCAATTTTACTTTGGCAGAAGTCAGAGCACATTTGAGTTGTGTGCAGAAGAAACGGATTAGAAGAGAGAGGATTTAAGAGGGGGGGGGGGGGGGGGGGGGGGATGATCGTGCACAAGGCTGGTACATTATTTGTTCAGCTGCAAACAGCAGCGTAAGTCACTTATGTACACATGAAGCATTGTGGGACACAGACACGTCTCTGAGAGTCTGCGTCCCTGACTTTAGGCTTGTATGGTCTCTTGTGCATTTGGAAATCTGATCGAAATATTGCCTTATAGCTTATTCATTACTTTTTATGAAATATAACAAAATAAATATGTGATATGTAAAGAAATATAAACTTGGACAGCATATATTTGCTTCACAGCAGATCTGAAGGCTCCTCTAAAGATAGGCTTTCTCTTCTGAGCCCATTCAAAGAAAAATGGCACCTTCATTTCTGCTCGAGATAAAACTCCCCTATAATGTAGGCTATATATAAATCTGATGAAAATGGCTAAATTGCTCATTCATTATATTGTAATTTTCAACTAATCTTGATATATGACAATGGGAACGTGTTCACACCACATGCATGTAGGGTTAATTTCCATAAAAAAAGCTGGACATGTAGATGTTTTTTTCATGTTTAATAGATGTGAGCACAGTTGGAAGCAGATTTCGTTCAGTTATAGGAGTTAGACGTTTATTTTCAGACATCATTGTGATGACAGCGGTGGAAGACGGCAGAACATTTAACTTGTTATGATCAGAGATGGATCAGGAGACGAGAGAGGAAGAAATGAGTGCTGCATACATCATATTTTTTCAGCTCCAACCAGCAGCGTATAAGTCACTTAACTACACATGAGGCATTGTGGGAGACGGACGCACACAATCCTGTCCTCCTGCCTGCTTCATCTCTTTGGTTTATGGAGCAAAATGACCAACCAGAAGGGGGTCTATCAGCAACTGGAGCAGTGTTGGTGTTTGCCTGGTTGGCCGGCAAAACAGAGCATTAGTTCTGCTCACCAGCTGGCTCAAGTCAGACATGTTTGTGGCATTATCATAAATTCAGTCCCTCTTTCCTCCAGGGGAAACATTTATTTGTGACGGTCTGCCTTTTTAAATATCTAGCAGGGGACAAAGGCAAGTCTTGTCCGACAATGTAGACTAGTTCTGGACTCTTTTCAGACTGCTATTTTTGCAAAACTATGCTCAGCCGTCATCATGTCTTTGTACATTCATAATGATTCTGCAACAGCGAAATATTGGTGTCACTGTCTGTGAATTCACATTGTGTTTGGGCGTTGCAAAAAAGCACAACTCAGAGGGAGCTCTACATAGACACACATTTAGACACGCACGCACACAGCGCTGCGCTCCCCCCGCTGGCTCAGCTGAAACCATCTCGCCCTCTGTAACGCTTGTGTACCCGAGACGCTACAGAGGGGGGGGAGATCGCTTCGTTCCTCCATTACGCCTCCAAGACATTCAGAATTGAAGGCGTAACGTCACAGGGGAGTAAATATCGGGTCTTGTGAACGGCGGTCTGAATAAGGCTTAAGAGGTCAGCATGTGAAACATAGCGGTACTTCTGGTGTGATGTATTCCCCCCCCCCCCCCTCCACTCCCACCACCCGGTTGCATTCTGTTTATCTCATATCACTGCAATTTTATTCTGTTGGCAAGACGACCATTTATGAAGGCCTCTTATATATTCTTCGACGTTTTTCTGGCCAAAGAAAAAAAACAACAACCAGAAATTAAAACAGCTTTTCTGGATGATGAATCTCACTGGCTTTAGTCTTTAATTAAAAGAGATGTTTTTTGAGACGAATCTCCTCTGAGACCTTGAGACAGGAGAAGCTGTGGACGTGTTATTTCCGGAGTAAATATAGTTCTCCAGCAAACAACAAAAATGTTGCAGAGATAAACAATCAAAGATAACATATCAACCCTGCAGCCTCTGAATACGTTTTTGCACCCTCCTGTTGAGTTATTAATGGTGTTAAACTGTTGTACGCCCAAACACAGAGGATATCAGTTGTATCTATGGGACTCTTTTATTCCACACCTTTAATATTTTTACGACCAGATCTCTATTATTACATATGAAGATGTCAGAAAAAGATGTTTATCAAGACTTTCTTTGTAGGACGGAGCTGAGAATCCAGAGAGAGCAGACAGTATATTCTAAGACGGAGCAGATTTATGGCTCACGGTGATGTGGATGAACCGATTTTCAATTTCCAAGAGCTAACAAGACGTGTGTTGAAATGTATCTCGAGCTAGATCAGCTGACGCCTCATCCATCTAGAGTGCCTCACCACCCGCCGATATCTGGTGAATGGGATGCTTTTTTTGGGGGGGGGGGGGGGGTGCTTGCACAAATTGTCAGGGCTGCAGTGCTGCATGTGCAGAATTCATGTGTGTGATACATCATGTTCCCTCACAGCAGGTAGACACAGCAGCTCAACATCAACATGCAATATGCAGGGACATGGGGCGTTAACAAACATGCACTCATACTGCGGGAATGGCACCCCTCAGACACAGTTCTTTCCCAAACACTTGGGATATATTTTGTCCATGCAAATGTCCAAATACATCTTGACTGATTCAGCCCATGATCAAACTTTTTAAAGGTAGATTCAGCAGCTCACTGTACGACTTGTACCAACACTGCAAGCTAACTGAGAATATTACATTTGTTTCTAATGGAAAAGCCGCTAATTTAGCAAGCTAGCAAAAGCTAACTGCTGGTGTTTGTCAAACAGAAAGCGGGCCAATTCGGCGCCCGCGGGTGAAAGTCAACCCAAGGTTCACCTTCGTTTAGGAACAAGCTTTATCTGCTTTGCATTTTGCTTTAATTTGTTTATGTTTCCTCTTCTTTGCCGCTACATCTGCAATATACGCCAGTTCGAGTGGTGTCCAATTGCTGAATTGTATCCACCGTCGAACTCACCTGCACACTGTCATTGGCTGACACATCCAGTCCCCATCCAAGAAACGTCCCGAGTCAACCAAAATATCAATAATACTCTGCAGACACAGTCACCACCTCACATGTATGGAGGCCCTTAAGTGATGATTGAGCAGCATTACATTTGTACAAGTTCTTACTTTATTTTGAAGGAAAACGCTACTGACTCTCTTTCAACGAAGAAGGAAAGGAGATTTGAAAAAAACACAACATGCATGGTGAGTGTTTTTATAGGATATGGGATAGAAAAAAGGAAAACCCCCAAAAATATTATAATGACAACGTTTTAAAGCTCATGGAAAGCACCAAGCTCCCCACTGTGCACAGCACATTCCGGTGTCCAAACACAATTTTCTCACCCAAATAAAGTCTGAAAAAAAAACATCATAGGGCGTGCTGCGCTGCATAACAACCTGCTGAAAAAAATGTTCTCATCCTCCCACAGCACATCAGGCCGGTTGATCCAGGGGCACAGAAAGCAGGCGCACAGCTGCAGCAGCTGTTAATCTACATTTATGGTTATTTGTTTGTTTGTGTTGTTCTGCTTGTTGGTACGTTTTTCAGCATGAGCAGCCTCTACCAGCTCGCGACAAAAGGGCTCAGTTGGTTGTAGATGTGGGCTTTGATTCCTATTAACCTTCATTATTTGGACTCGTGCTTGTTCATTTCACTTCATTGTGCTGCTTAATGACTATAGATGGTTTGATATCGAACACAACGGAGAATCAGTGTTGCCATTGAAGGGGCCAGATGTAGCAAAAGCACCTAGTGTGATACCAACACACTCTTTGCATTTGCATAATTGCATATTGTGTGCTATATGAGAACCACACCTTCTCCTATTGTATGGTAAAAAATGTGTTATTTCACAAGTTTAGCTTTTCCATAGTCACCTTTACACATATTGTACCTCGCTCATTCAGGCAAAAAAAATAATAATAGCCATGCATTGTCAGGAAAAGATGCAGAGTCTGGATCAATTCTGAAGATAATAACGCAGACGACTGTGAATATAAAGTGCAACCTTTTGCAGCATGAGGCCAGTCTTCTTCATTGGTGCTCATCAGAGGTGGGAAGTAGTGAAGTACAGATATTTCCATTACTTAAAGGCTTTAAATGCGATTTTTTGATCCAACAGATGTCGCCCTCGAGCACCAGCATGAAAGCCACAGGTTGGATTTGAACCTGGGCGGCCCGCTTGGAGGACTACAGCCTCCATACATGGGGCGTGCGCACTAACCAACGCGCCACCAGCGTCCCCTGAACAGGGAAAAGTTTTGTGTTGATATCTTTTTATAGTTGCCCTTAAAGGCTTTATATGCGATTTTTTGATCCAGCAGATGTCGCCCTCGAGCACCAGCATGAAACCAAAACAACTCGCGCTGCATTGTTTTGTTAGCATGCTAATGCTAGCGATCTTTATTATGCTCGTATCTTCACACTGCATGTAAATTTACCTGAAATGAGCGTGATCTAGAAACACAGTTAAGCAGTGAGTACAGTATGTTATTCTTCTTTTCTCTAGTCCCTCAATTAAACAACTTTTATACGCGAGGGGAGGAGTCAGCCGGCCGTCCTGGCGATGTAAACAAAGTGAAGATAGGACTCTGAAAACTCTGAAAACATCACAGACAGTGGGACTCGGGTGTTACACCCATTGTAGACAGTCATGACTCACAGAGTTATTTTCAGAGGATATACTTGATTTATATTATATTTATTTATATAAAGCCTTTAAAGCTCCTTTTTAAGAGTTTTTAACCGGTTTTGAAACCGACCAAAATGAATACCGATGTCTCTTTATGACATACATACGCGAACCCCACCATCAGGGATAGGATGGATATTTCTAGTGATATATTTATGCCTGTAAATGCTGCTGCAGGGTAGGTGTCAGACCATGTAATTAACTCTAAACACCCCTTTTTTTTTTTTTTTACATTTTCCACGGCAAAGGATCTCTATGTATGACACATTTGACTGATAAAAGAGAGCAGGATCAGATTTTGGTTAAACGACTAACTACACATGTGCAGCACATAATCGACTTTGAGATAAGAGGTTTTTGGAGCAGATCTTGTGCTTTCCATGTTTGTAGTTTTCATTGTTTTCATTAGTATGTACTTCTCTGTTTGCATGTGGATTGTTGTTTGATTTTTATTGTTCTTATTTATTGATTCTACTCTGGAGGCAGCTTAATGTGTGCAGCACTTGAGAGCAAGACAAGTTTCCCCAAGGGGACAACAAAGTTTATCTAATTGTATCGCACACTGCTTAAACTGTGTCACAGTGAGTGATAATGTTAAATAATTACAGACAAGATCAGCAAAGAAAAAAGTTGAACAGTTACCTTACTACAGTTTTTATTTTTCGGACAACTTTTTACTTTTTGTGACATCTTCACTTTCAATTTCTTCCAAAACATACTCACGACTTCTGCTTTAATGTGTCTGAGTAGAATTATCCATTGTGTTTAACTTGTCATCATTGTGCACTGAACTCCCTGAACTAACCAAACTCTTTTTTAACATTAATGAACAACACACTAAGAATAATGATTCCTCGGAGCATCAGTACATATTAAACGTTACTGTTTTCAGCATATAGTTTTGATCTGTTTTATTTCAAAGCTCCTGTGATTAAGTTTTGCTTTTTGTTGATTGTGGCGCCCCCTGCTTTGAAAGCTCTTAATCTCTTTGCATATCTTGTTCCGTACCCGTGTAAGTCTTTGTGAATCTTTGCTGTGAAAAAATGTCAATAGAGATTTTTCTAGGGTGCTGCAGATTGTTTTGTCTGACACCTTTCCCTTTGCAGCGGTTAAAGGCATAACAAATAAGAACAGAGAAATAGACAGTTTGCCTTTGTAGATCATAATGTGGCATCGGTATTAAATCCACTCAGTTTCAGTTCAACTTGTTAGAAATGTTCTTGAAACGTTTTATTGAATCAGTTTTAACTTTGACTATCACAACCTGGGTCCCTGTCTATCCATCCATTAAACAGGATCATAACAATGAGCAGTAAAATAATCGGACAGCAGCAGGAACCACTGATCAACATTTACAACAGGAGGAGGACAAAAGGGACAACACATAGCCTCAGACAGCACACACACACACACACACACACACACACACACACACACTGTACAACCGTATCCCTCAGGACACAGATCTCTCACCTTCAGGACTAAGAGGGACATGTCAAGCTTTGTGCCCACATCCATCAGACTCATGACTGGCACCCTTTAACACCACTCTTTTAACCTCTCATATCAATTATTCATGAACTATTTATTATGCTTTTTAAATAGCTCACAAGTTAACTTGGATGTTTATTCTTTTTTTTAACCCATATCAGATCTTTTTAGAATTATTTATTGCTGATCTGTCCTGCATCATTTGTTACGGCTTCACTCACTCAGTGCTGATTGCTCTTTAGATGTTGATATGTGATGTGTGTGTGTGTGTGTGTGTTTGTTTTATGTGCTGTGCTGTCCATCATGTGAGCTATAGTTGCACTGATGCTTCTTTACACAAGAAGTGAAGTTCCTAACAGATAAATAAAGTTATTTGAATTTGAATTGATTCTTCACTGGGCTTCTTTTTACTGTTACACTGGGAGTATATCTGGGAATGTGTGGATCCAATAGATTACCTACAGTTATGGCACGTAAAGGTCTTAGTCATATCTAACACCAGGCTTATCGATGATTGACTTCACATTTGAGTTTATGCGAAGAAGAAATAAGCTGCTGCCACGTATCTGGTCAAAGCATCTGTTTGTCCCCGTATGTGCCAAAACGCTCCCCTCTGCAGTTTGGCCCTGGATGAGGACCATGAGCTCATGCAGCTGAGAGCAGGATTGCACGTCCTTCTCTACCTCTTCTCTCTCTCTCTCTCTCTCTCTCTCTCTCTGTACATACAGCAGTCCTTTGATGACATTCATGTTTGCATTTTCCTCTCTTCTCTAAGCTGACAGTGCAGCCAGCGTATCTGTAGTCAGATTTTGCTTCACAGCAGATCTGTGAAGGCTCCTGTAATGATAAGCTTTCTCTTCTCAGTTGCTTTTATGACAAACTGCACCTTCATGTCCGCCCAGAACTAAATTCTCTACTTACTCATATGTATAATGAAAATGGAAGAAAAAGTGCTCGTTCATTTGGTTCTATTTTTTAACCAATTGTTCATTTATAAAAAGATGGAAGTGTAGATTATTTTCCCGTTCCAAAGATGTGAGTACAGTTAAAGGAAGCAGGTTTTGTTAAATTATAGGATAATGACGTTTATTCTTAGACATAATTATAATTTATTCTGATTAAATTATGTTTTCTCCTTTTAGAAAACGGAGAACATTAAAGTTGTTATGATCAGTGATGGATTAGAAAAGAGAGGAGTATGAGAAAAGGGAGGAAATGAGTGCTGCACAAGGGCTATAGTACATTATTTTCAGCTGCAACCAGCAGCGTAAATCACTTAACTACACATGAGGCATTGTGGGACGCAGACTCATGTCTCATGTCGTCCTGCGTGCTCTATCACTTTGACTTGAGTTTGGTTTTCGGGAGCAAAATGTCAAAGCAGCAGGCTCGATGTGCCGCTGCAGCAGAGTGGGAGTTCTCCTGGCGGGCCGGCAAAGATGAGGAATGGTGTCGCGCGGCAGCTGACTTAAATCAGATAGTTTTGCAACATTGGCATAAATTTAGTTCTTGTGGAAACCGTATTTTACACATTTAGCAGACAAGAAACTCCTAACATTAAAAGATGAATAAGACCATTTATATTTATTCTACCATCTCAGAATCCACTGGCCATAATCTGACCATGATTTAGATTCTGGGGATTATGGGAAGGAGCCAACAGGTCCTCCTTGCTTAACTGATAACAGACATTCTGGGAAAGTTTCCCTCGTCCATGAGCTCTTTGTTGTTTACAGTCTGAGGAGCAACTTGACACAAAACACTACAGTAACGAATGAGAGACGACATCACATCACGGCAGTCTTTCCCAACCTGTGGGGTCTCATGGAATTCAAATGGGGTCGCCTCAAATGTTTATATATTGAGCAATAAAAGATATATCATATACAGGATACTGTGGGCAATGCCAAAACAGAAAATGTGTGCAGAAATGTCCTCCCAGTCTTTTAAAAGGTTGTGAACCACTGCATGACAGGGTTGTTGTCTGAATTTATGAGCATAAAACTGTTGCTTATTCTTATATTTATATGTCCATGTGTCCATATATTTACACTGTATATACATATTTTTAGATTTGAGGATATTCAAGCCACACAGTTGCAACTTATGCTTGCTCACTTTAAAACTATCTCAGCTGGTGCAACCCTTAAATACTAGTAGAAACATTCATCTTCCACTCAGAGACCCTTGTGTTTTATGCTAGTAGCAGCTAATGTAGCCTCAAGGTGATGGCTTCAGGCTGAGATATGGAGCGGACTTCCGAGGTCAGGTGAGTTCACTTACTTCTAACTCCTTCCCCCTCAGGATTTCTCAAATTTCAAACTTGTAGTCCTCGTCCCCAATTAATGCTGAATGAAGCGGCTTCCGCTCCAGGCGACTTCCACGTAGCTCCTCTGGAGACACCGAAAAGCTTTTACCAACTCGTTCACATTTGCATTTTCACTGCCTATATGCTGTAAACACACTTTGATATCTATAATAAGCTGAGTTTCCCCTTAATTCCAATAGAAGTAACACATTTACATGATTCTGCCTGCTTGAAATACAAGGATTACGATTTAATTAAGCAATAAAAACAACAAGTTTAAACCCCTGCTGATTATTTTCAACCAAAGTGTACCCACGAGCCATTCCCTCTGACAACACAGTCACCATCCTGAGCCACTAAAACAAGGTAAACAGCAGGATGCACTCGGCACTCTCCACCAGAGGCAGAGAACATCTGTCGCCATGGATACTGACAGATGCCTGTTGTGTTGCATTCTGTGCAGTTTATTTGCTAAATCCATAAGATCCCCGAAGCCGGCAGCATGTGCTGTAGAATTAACGCTCTGTTTTTTTTTTTTCTCCATGTTTTTATCGGCAAGATGATGAAGTTCTATGGCTCAAAAAAGTTTAGTTTTTTTCCTTTTCAAAGGCCTGTTTCACACTGGCTTCCTGTCCCTTCAGTTAGATCTGTCTTTTTTTTGTTTTGTACTCTTTAATTCTAAGAAATCCATAAACTATGTTCATTTTATTTTCTTTGTTGGTTTTGAAGACATATAGATTTATTCCTCACAGGTAAAGAGATGTTTACGTGACTGTAAATCATAGTCAACAAACATGAATGAAGTAAAGCTATCAAGCACTCTTTCCTCTGTTTGCCACAATCACAGGTTGTTTCGAGTGTCTTAATTTAAGTTTTGGGGGGCTGGGCTTATCAGAAAACAAACATATTTACATTTGGAGGGGAGTTTCTCTACAAAAATCCCGGGCTGGGCTTTTACTTTGAAAATCCCATTCATTTTCATGTCTGTTACATACCTATATACTGTAGCTATACATGTCACTCATACCATATCAATAAAGCTCTCATCATATCATTTTATTGACTATTTTTGCAGAGAACGCGCCCGGCTAAATATGTGAGCCTTCTATTCACTAGATTTTCAGTGTGAGACGCATTGCTAACAGACTGAAAGCTCTGACTTTGACTTGCAGGGCGAAATGAAAACAAGGCGTCACGCAGCCAACATGCAGCATGTCTGAAAGCAACATAACTTCACTAAACATTCAGAGGTTTTGTCCACACTCACCAACAAAAAGTATATTTAGAGAACGAAAAGTAAGGTCGGCTTAAAGGAGCTTAAATTAAATTCAGCAGATATCTTACATATTGGACCAATAAAGAGCAAGATAAGACTTTCAGTCATTTTCTGTTTCGCCCAACTTTCACTACACATGCTTTTATTTTTCTAAGCTTTCATGAAAAAAAGATCAGCTCTTTGTCCACTTCCTGCAGCCATTAACTGGCCATAGACTTCCCCAAAATATGACAATGCATTTTCATCCACAGTCCTGATTTTGAGCCCTTTTGTCACGTTGTAAAATCTGAAATATCGGTTCCTCCCTTGTTACCTTGACTCAT
This sequence comes from Labrus mixtus, assembly GCF_963584025.1. Taxonomy (NCBI): domain Eukaryota; kingdom Metazoa; phylum Chordata; class Actinopteri; order Labriformes; family Labridae; genus Labrus; species Labrus mixtus. The sequence continues at coordinate 5,363,584 of NC_083617.1, read as the reverse complement.
TAGTTCTGCTGGAATTTTTTTTACAAAAGAACAGTTGTCTATTCTAAACTGCCTGAGCTTAGTTGAATGTTTGAATATATTGAAAACGAAATGTAATACAGCGCATCCTTTGTGTTCTTTAATTGGGATGGATTCCTATGCAGAGTAATTTAAAATACACAATACTTCAGCATTTCTCAAGGTAGTGCAAATCACTTGAGAGAGCTGGGACACTGCCAGATGAAAGTTTAGATTCTTGTGTTGAAGTGAAGCATGATAGTGCAGCTTATATAATGAGCCTCCTCAAAACAATACATTAAAGCCCCCCCAATGATCTGTGAGCAAGCAAGAGAAGCAGGCTGACTTTCTCATTACTGAAACAGACTGGTGTGTATGGCACAGAACAGAGAGCATCAGGGCACAAACTGGATGCTGAAACAAAATGAGCAATCCTGAAGAGGATTCAAAAGGTTGTTTTGATGTACTGAATGCTAGTGCAACTTGCATTCAACTTGGGGTAGTGACACGAAACTTGCAGGAGGAAAACATCACAAATTTAGTTCAGATTTGCAGCATTTTTCAAAACAGTCCGACCCTTTTTTGAGAAGCTGCAACCTGCACCGGTCGTCTCTTAATCTGAAGGTCTTTGATCCCCACGCAGCTCCTGCAGCCACATGTTCGATGTGTCCTTGGGCAAGACACCCAAACTGCTTCCTTTGCTTTGTTAGCGGCGTATGAATGGGATGAGTTCATACTAATTTACACTTTATAGTAGCCTCTGCCATCAGTGTGTGAACGGGGAGGTGTTACCAACTGTACGGTGTAAAAGCATTTTAATTTACCACGTTGAAGATCATTAACACTTTGAAATAAAACAAGGCGAAGGTCAAATGTTAAGAGCCACTTCACAGGTATAAAAGCTGACTATTTGAACGTACTTCAGGTATCAGCTGAATCCTTTCAGAGCAGCGAGCTAACGTTTGGAGAGCAACTAGAAAAGTTAGCCCTCTCTGTGTTTTTTAGCATCAGGGCAAACCTACTTCAGCTCATTTAAAACGAGGCTTCAGTCAGAGAGTCAAGCAGTTCCTTCAATGATTGGGAGTCTGACTTCCCTGCACTTAGTTTCAGTCCATGATATTCCTTTGCGGGTTGACAGACTTTGAAAGTATACGGCAGCAAAGGAAGAACAGCATTCTTGTCTTTTGAGGAATTTATCATTTTTCTATTAGATGTTTTTAAAATACATGAATATTGTATGATTAGTGGCACCGATAGCCTAGTGGTTATGATGCACACCCCGTGTATGGAGCCGATAGCCTTCAGCGCAGCAGCCGTGGGTTCAAATCCGACCTCGGCCCTTTGCTGCATGTCATCCCCCGCTCTCTCTCCTCCCATCATTTCCTGTCTCTCTTCAGCTGTCCTAACTAATAAAGGCAAAAAGGCAAAAAGGCAAAAAAAAAAAAGATTGTATGATGAATAAACGTCTACAAAGAATAAAAGTGTTGTGGCTAATTAACTTGTTCCCTCTTCTTAAGTAATTGTGATGCATTTGACTCAGGTTGGGAGCAGCAGAATAACTCATGATACGATAACAAAATATAACAATACAGAGATTCTGCAAGAATTGTTACATCAGCAGATAATCATATTATGACAAATCAGATATATACTAAATTGAACTGTACAAAAAGTGTCTTAAAAGGTGAAGTTTAGGATTAAATTATCTATAAACTGTAATTTGGTACCAGTTTGACCTCTTATCACTGTTCATCTTTTAACTACTCCATCTTCTTCTTCTTCTTCTTTGGCTGATTAACTTCTGTCAACGTTACTCTCATTCATGTCACAAGTGCAACCATGAGCAGTTATGAAGTTGTCAAATTGCCACTTTCTCTAAAAGACATGTAACTCTATCAGGTATCATATTTTTACCCACATAGGGACACAATATTTACAAGGTTAGGGAAAACATAAAGTGACTGTTTTGTGTCGTAGAATTTTGTGTTTTTGTTGTTGTGTTTTTCTCCTCTCAGATTCTGCTCTCCCCTTGTTGCAGCTGGAGATCGAGCACACCTGTGACAACTCAACAATCAAGGCCAGAGTACAAAGAGCAGGAGAGAGGAGGCAGTTTGGAGCTGTGTGCATCTTGAACGCTGAGTTCTCTAGTGTTTACGCCTTATGTGGAAGGAGGGTGCTTTGTCTTTAACGCCTTAGTGTTTCCTGCTGGTGTAGTTTCAGCTTACAGCGTTTGCATTTGCCAAATAGATCAGCTTCTGTTTTGTTAGTGTTTCTTTTTGATAGGAACTTGTTTTTAAGTTCTTTAGTTTGTTGGTAACTTTTAAATTTGCTTATACTCAGTCACTTCTTCTTTTCTGTAGGTTTAATTTCAATGCAACTCGCCATATCCTCGAGCCTTCTCTGGAGATGTAACAGTAACAAAGTAAAGACCTGCACGATAACATATTTACGTACTCAACATGTTATCTTAGCTTCAGTGACGGTACAGCAGCCGGCCCATCCTAACAGGTGCTGAGCCGCTCGATATCTATCGCAGGTGATAAAAGTAAGTTTTCTGATAACTCATTCAACCACACATCAGAAAATCTCAAATATTCCTTTAAAGGGATACTTCACCCATTTGCATTAAGCTTTGTATCATTAGAAAACTTTTGAATCCCATTGATGGTGGTCGCCAGATTGAAAAAGCTGTCTCAAACTAACTAGCAGGCAAAGTGCTGGAGCTTAAAGGGATACTTCACCCATTTGCATTAAGCATTGTATCAGTAGTAAACTGGTAGTATTTTTTAATGGTCGTGCATCCCGCCCTCATTTTCCCCTGAGATGGGAAATCTTTGTATTTCCCAAAAGAAGCTTCCAGTGACGCACAATGACGATTTTTGCGTCACTGGAAGCTGTTGCGGTTAGCGGGGTGAAACTACAACGCTAGTTCCTCATATTTTCGACCACTGAAGCTACAGACCAATCACAGATCAGTGGGTGGGAACTCACTCCCAGAATCGAAACTTAACGTCCGCCATATTGCTTGGAAGCTATGCTAACAGGCTCTATGGATAAAGCCGATAATGGCAAAAATATAAATATAGCGGCGAGACGGCTGCTGCTGAAAGGCCGGTCTTGTGTTTTGGCTGCTGCGGCCACTGCCCGCCGGGGCCCGGCGCTGACCGGCCTGTAGTGCTGTGCATTCTGGGATTTGGTGTCTTTCATCCACATGAGCCAAAAAGACACTTTCTGCCATTTCTCGGCCAAGAAGGCACCAACTTCAAAATGTATTTCACATTTCTACATATATGACCCAATGTCAATACAGATTAATGATTCAACGGGTGAAGTGTCCCTTTAAGTAATTACATAGTATTTTTTCCTGAGCGAAAACACATCAGGAATAGATTAATAACCCTGCATGTCTGCTCCTGTGTTTTGGCAACACGGTGTTAAGTAATTTGCATTTGGAAGGCTTTGAACTGCTTGGCGCCGTTGCAGTATCATCATCCTCCTGGCCCAGGGAGCAGACATGCTTGTAAGAGTATTGGCTCGGCAGAGGAAGAGGCATGAACTCTATAAAGAAGACTCATGCTGCACAACTCCTCTATTAGGCCTGTCACATTTGCAAAGCTTGATTAATATTTACAGCTTAGACTCAGCGAGAGTACACAACATGCACATTAATTATTGCTCAGTTCTCCAGGCTATAAGTTGCTGGAGTCTTGCAAGTAGTTCCATATTGCACTTTAATTGCTGAATACATTATTTTTTCCTTTGTAAGTAAGGGCATGATGTAGTGTTGGGAAGTGGCTGTAATACAGAGGAAAACTTCCACGCTTATGTCTTATTCTTATTCAGACAGACAGAAACTCTGCAGAACACTGGTTTCCTCGGAACACAGATACTGTTTGCTTTGTGTTTATCCACCTTGTGGAGAAATTAGCAAGTCTGCATTAATGACTGATGTGCATAGACGACACAGGAATAGAAATGAGGTGGTAAAAAAAAAAAAAAAGATGAAGTGTTTAACTCACTGGAACAAGGAATTTTTTAATCTCCTCCAAGGCGTGACTCATGCGGGAATAGGCCTCTCCAGGTGGAGCGAAGACTTCAATTAAAACGTGAAGATCATCACTCAGATGGGCGTATTTGGCCTCACCGCTTTTCCTTAACTCTTCTTCCTGTGAAAGAAGAAAGCAAGTGAAGGATTCATGTGCACAAAAAATCACCAAGGAAAACCTCAAGTTCAAATACTTTGAAGACATTGTTGTCCAATGTTTTCAAGAGTACTTTACAGGGTGACGGAAAAAAGCAGATAGCTGTACTCTGGTGAACTGTTTACTTTGTCTTCCGGGGGCCCAATTTCAGAAACTTAAGAACAAAAGGATAAAACAGCCTTTCTTTTTCAGTTTTACAAAAGTTAAAAATAATCTATCAATTTGGTTTTTGTGTGCTTTAGCACTGAGTGAAATTGCACTGTCATAAAACACTCATAGTGAATAGCCAGCTGACATCGGATTTGCAGCCGGCTGTTTCACCAAGCTCATACCGACGTTTCAGAGTACATTATAGTATAAATAATGTTTACTCCAGTCCTGTTTCGTGCTCTGTCACTCTCTCTTTTTCTCTACTTAGCTTCATCCATCACTGTCCTCTTCCGTCTCTTAGCATCAGCCATTGGATCAAACATTACCGAGTCGGGGTAACTTGTTTCTTTTTAGTTGAAGGCGTGTGTGAACTAATACTATAAAGCTTTACGTGAAAAGGGCGGATATCTGCCTTTACTGATGTTTAATCGTAGGCTGTTATAAATAATCTGAAGGCATTTTGGACTCTTTTTTTGTTCTACCTGTTTAAGTCTGCTATTGAGAATACTCGTGTGTCTGATTGCACTTGAACACAGCAGTGGTTTGAGTTAAAGTAAAGTGGTTTTAATGTTTACCTTGTTTTCAGCATCCTAATTTGCATAATTAGCATTGAAGACAAATTCAGGAAGTTTAGTCTCTGGGATATTATTTGCTTTGCAGGTATTTGGTCATAAAAGGAAGCACCTGCTCTACTTTTGACCTGATGATGGTGTGAGATACCAGGTCAAGGTGCAACCTTAGCGTACCATGAAAGTCTGAGCCAAATTCTAACTGCAAATATTTGAAGGAAAGACTAACAAAGACATAGACACATCCAACTTTCAGACCATGCTGCTAGCTGGGTGAAAATGTGCCTTCAGTCAGAAGAAACACTCCTGCTTAAAAAATCTTTTCTGAGAATGAAAAGCTTTTGATGTCACAAAAAAGCAAAAGAAAAACACATCAGTTTTCTCCTTCCATTTGAAGCGTCTCTGTAACGGGCAGTCTCAAACCTGCAGAGACATTAATGAGTTTGTTCAAAGACAAGGAGACACTTGAGCAATCACTCATCACCGGAAAGACACTTGTAAAACATTTAAAGTGAAAAAAAACATTCATGAATGATATGTGACCTTTACTTCACTTTCCAATTCAAGGATCATTTCTGCTTGTCTGACAACTGAAAGAATAACAGATCAGATAGAAGAGAGCGCAGTGAGAGAGTCTGGCTCCAGGGTTACTGTTAGTGAATGTAACTTGGTTAGAAAAATTCACTTTGGTTTTGTTTTGAGGAATGCTCTCATGGCCCAAAACAGCTCAGGGAAATGTTCAAATGGATAGACATCCAGTGACTCAGACAGGGCGTACACTTCAAATAGCCAACCATTCTGATGGACAGTAAGTGATCGGAGTTGCCAAACAAATCTGAAGTCCCTCAGGGACCTCAGGGAAGAATGGCGGTACATAATGGTAGAAAAAAAAAACATGACAGAGGAGATCTGATTCGATTTAAGACAGGAATACAGCAACCAACAAGCAAGACAAATTCAACTAAGAAAGAGACGAATGAGCCACAGCTAGGGAGGCAGCTGAATGATAGCATGCAGGACAGACAGGTGTTTTTAGGCTGGAGGACACTTGGTGGACAGGTGAGGAATGACAAGCTTTTGAAATAAATGAACAGACACATAGCTGTGTCCAAATTCAGTGGGGTCGCTTGCCTGCGACTCATGCCGAACTGAAATAAGTCTACAGAGGATTTTTATGTCACCAGCTGCCCCCAGCTTTATAATTTCTTTCCAAGAATCACCAGAGTCTAGCTACCTTGACAGCTGCCTTGAACAAGCCAACTTGACCTGTCATTTTCATTTAATTTGAAGTTTTAAAGCCCATTTTTGGTTTTTGTATTTTTTAACTGAGCTGAAACTTGGGAAGGGGTTTAATCGACAAAGCGGTTAAACTTAATTTCCCTCTCTTGGCAGCACCTCAATAACTAGTGGTTTGAAGGATTATTCACATTTTGTGCCCTCAATGCCGGTCTAATGTTATGCTCAAACTGCAACGCAGCCACCCACTGCTAGCGGGGTCTGTAGCTTGAGGTTAATGGGCCTGCTCTCCCGGCTCTACAAGCATAGTGAACGGATTGCAACTTGTGGTTTCCCAGCAAGGTGAGATAAAATGTAGGCTGTGTCAGATTATGCATGCATGTTCATGTGGTATTAACCTGCAAGCAGGCTGCAAAGGCTGGCGATGCTATAGCATTGCTAACATTAGCTACATTCCACAAACCAAATTGCATCATTTACCCACAGACAATTTCAAATAAACTGACAAATTTGACTGTTTCCTGATTATTCTTTTTTTTTACTTTTAGACTTATGTTAGTCTGAATCTACATTTTTGTTCAAATTAGACTGGAAATTAGCTGCCTTCAAACAACCCTAGTTGAAACCAATATCTTCATTCAA